>NC_049910.1:19398605-19698605 GCF_001411555.2 Juglans regia | reverse complement strand
TTATTGTTATCATTATCATCACCTAATTTCTTGACTAAACCCATTTGGATTTAGTGGTGAGTTGAGATTATTTCAACTCATCTCACTATTCTTCATAAATTTTAACTCACAAATCTCAATACTATTCACAAATCATCTCAACTCATCTTATCCCTGAATCTAAACGGGGCGTTAGTTCTTAAGATATCATATTGTCTCGAAATGTTTTATAATTCACAATGTCTTGTCTATTATCTCTAAATTAATTACAAGCTAAGCTTCTTGTACGTGGTGAAAGTGCCACTTTAGGTTACTAATTTAACATTTTATAAGCAGTGAAAAGAGATGGGTAATATAACCTAGCTATTTGCTTAAAATAAAAAGTAAAAGAACTCGAGTTATCTAGGAAATTATATTTGATGGCATGACCAAGAAACCACTTTAGTTTTGAAAAGATTCAAACGAATTAGCTAGCTAGAGACACTCTTCATTGACGCTAACCCAAATGGAATCGTTCTAGCAAAAGAGAGAATTCAATATAAGACTGTTATTTTTCCCTAAAAATTAAGCCTCATGCATCCATCTTTTTGTAGAAATTAGATCATACACAAACTGGTTTGGCGTAGCATTTAGGTTCTTTTTTTGTTCTTTTCTATTTCTTTCTTCCGTGCATTAGTGTAATATAAATTAAGAGAAAACACTTCACCCTAATCCCTAGAGAAGAAACATTTAGGCTAACTAATTTCGACAACCATATGCATTAATGCATACCAAAAGCGATGGATTAATTAAGCAGAGTCACATGATGCTATTTGAATATTGAACTAAAATATAATTGAATATTTAATTCGTCGTATTCAGGCCAGTACTCGTATGAATGCCTGATCCGGCACCGGCCAACATCAACTTCTTAATGGCATTCTAGCAGCTAGCTCCACTACTGTTTTCTTTCATGCCGACAAATGAAGATACCTAACTTAATTCGTCGTATTCTGGCCAGTACTCATATGAATTAATGGTTCTTTTCAAGATCATATAAGTTGTGGCCCTGGCAGAATATAAGTTGATTGAACTCACGAAACCCCACAAATCTTTTTATCTTTTTGTTGACAGTGAATGCCTCCGGCCCCGACTTCTTAGTTAATTTTCTTTTACTACGATTGGACTTATAAAGTCGAGATTATGGTGCATGTCTTCTCAGTGTGTTTCAGTTGATAATTACTTCCTTATTTATTTTTGGTACTATTTTCTCTTTACACCAAGATGGAAACTTAACTGATTGATGATACAATACCCAACAAATCTTTTCGTCTTCTTGTTGGACAGACCCACACACTAGTGTTGACAGTTGGTGATGCCTCTTCTTGTTGGACAGACCCACACACTACCCAAAAAAACCTTCTTTTCTTGTGTTTGAAGCACTCTCATTTCTAGTATTTTATTATCTCACGATTTCTTCTGTCGTAATAGATGAATATTTTGCAGAAAACTTGTTATATATATATATATACTTTCTTGGGTTTTAATTCTTGTACCTAATTACTTTGATCATAATCAAGAGACGGTAATACTTCACATGCACGTTCATCTGATCTTTTGTTTTTCATTTTGATCTTGTGTTGTTTTCTGTTGTTTTGTCTGTAGTGCATTGAGCAGTTACTATGGTCTTCATGGGGATGATCTATGGGTGTCATCCTCTTAGTTTTAGTGCACTGAGTTGCTGCTCTGGTGCTTCTGACGTAAGCTTTGATTTGATATTGTTGTTAGAATACAGTGGAGTAACTGCATATATATATATATTATATGCCTTTGGAACATATCTATATATATATGCCATCGGCCCAAATTTGGGATATGTATGGATGCCAGCCTTATTCAAACAGTTTGGGCTGGGTTAGGAAGCAAACTATCAATTTAGAGCTATCATTTATGAAGCAAATAGTTGTCTTGGGACTGTATTCGGTGCTATGGTGATGCATTATTGGCATGGATTTTGTATGACAAATGTGCGTAGAGGCGGAATCTGGATTACACTAGGAATGCTATCTACCCATGTGGGAGCAGGTATGACCCTTCCCCTCACCCTACCCTCGGGAGGTGGGGTCGAGGCTCCCAACCCTGGTGTCTGGGTGCAAGGTCGGACACCTAATCATCCACCCTACTCCCTGCCCAGTCCATGGTACCCATGGCCCATTGAACCTAAAAACTATTTAAGGGTCCAAAAATATATTTTGGACCCAAATTATCACATAATTTAAATTGCAAATTAAAATTTGTAAATATAACCATAATTTAAAAACTAATAACATAGCTTTTAATTTGTTAGAATTGTATTCACAAAATTGTATTGCATTGGTCTCCTAAGCCAACTTTTATATAGGAGGTCAAGACAATACAAAAGTGTTACTTAAGCAATGTGAGAATCATATGTGGGGGTGGGGCGAATGGGGGCAGGGTAGTAGGGTGTGGGCTCTCGTTGCCCACCCCTAGATTGCACTAAAGATGAGTGGGAGATGGAAGGGTGGGGTAGAGGTCGAGGAGAGTGATGGGAGGTGCGTGGTAAAATTTGAAATCTCTAATCCCATATCCTTCACATGTTTGTTCCAAGCAGGTAGGACTCCTACCATAAGAGAGATGGAGAGTCTCCGATTAAATAGAGAAAGAAAAGAGAAATAATCTTTTTTTGTGGTAAAATTTATTGAAGACCTATAACATAACCATATGTTTGATCCTGAGAGTAGTCATATCTTGTTTGAGAGAAAAACTAAACTTTTTATTAGGAAAGGAACAACTCTCAACATTAAAGAGGAAATACACATATATAACATAAGAAACTGCACCTTGACTTTTACTAGTGGTAAGCATTTGTTAACTTCTTTCAAGGAATGTTATCTTCAACAAAATACACATTTGAAAGCTCTCCTCTTATTTGAAACCTCTCCTCTTTTGTAATGACCAAGCCCAAAAACCAGTCCATTTTTTGCCCATACCCAACTCATTTTGTTCCAAAACAAGAAACATAAAAAGGAAGAGTCCAAATCGAGCACTTTAACCCATATCTTTAGCTATGACAAGACATATAATAATAGATAATGCTACCAAATATGCTATGAAAACATTTTATGTAAATACTGGAAGAACATGTATATACATGGTGAGGAATCATCCTTACCCTTGCAGCTATGCGCATCCCCAAAACCTGGCGAGGAATCACGCTCTTAGTGAAAAAATATATATACATGACGATGAATCACCATCTGAGAACACTGCCCTCTCTTTATGCAAAATAGATAAAAAAAAAAAAAAAAAACACAATAGTAATATTATGGCAAGGAGTTACCCATCTTCATATAAGTAGAAAACTTGTAAAAACCAGTATTCGACCTATTTGAGCCAAGTTACATTCTTTCTCCCCAAGGTTGCTCGTCACATATGTACTTGCTCACTGGCTTTCACATAAGTATTCAACCACACGGGCTCTCATTTGCTCATATGCACATGCATTTGCCCATAGACACACATACACACCGAAACTTTTTGCCCTAGGTATTCTACTTTACTCGGCCTCAACCAATTCGAAGACACTAGCACATGATACGCCAGGAGATCCCATGTAACACCCTGTTCCCGGAGGTCCAGAGAGTTAACTCTTAATACCTCAAATCAACTTAAATAGTACAACTATAAAATCCAGAAAATCCAATAAAATATTAATCAATCCAAATATCTAAGTTCTCCATGGGGACAATAAAGAAAATCTCAATAACATCAATTAAAAACTATCCAAAACTCGAAATTATCCTTAACTCATCAAATCAAAATACCCAAAACATAAATTCAGTTTACTAACTATGACTCTCAAATAAGCACTTGTACCTTCGGGCACTTATTCCATTCTGATCATCACACCTACTAAAACTTTCTACTCTTGTTCCCCAGCTGAACCATCAAAATTATCTAAAAAAAATATGGAGATAAGCGGTGAGTTATCAACAACTCAGTAAGCAGAAGACATATACTAGTGTGTAAACATGAGTATTTACAGAGTTCATATTTTAGAACAAAAAATATTTTCTTTCAGAATGCAGAATCAGAATAATGTTTTCAAAATGCAGCGTCAGAACATGTTATCAAAAATATCAGAACGAAAGTTCAAAAATATTCATAATCAAAATCCCTTTGACATAGCATAAACTGAAGCATCACATCTTATCTTATCATATTAGAACAAATACCACGTTTAACCCCATTGGTAGGGTTGTGCAAACCCCGGTAGTTAACCGAGCAGAAACAGAATGTGAATCTTCCTTTTATCATTCTCGGAGCCCCGAGTGTGCACATAGGAAAGACCACGCAGAAAACCACTTTGTTTTCAAAGTGGGTGTAGCAGAAACAAAAAAGTTGATACCAACCCGAACAAAGGCCACAGTTTTACACCCGTGGTAAAGTCAAAACGGAATAGAAACAGAAACAGAATGTTATGCTAGAGGTTTTCAAAAATCACATCAGATCATATCAGAGTACAGAAAATCTTCAAAATAGAACAAAATCATATCACAACATAATTTATGCACAAAATTTCATATTTGCTCTCTTTTCAAAGTTCAGAAGCAGAATGTCAAAAATAAGCTCATGTCTACACCAGTCATGACAAAAAATAATTTCTTCTTAAACAAAATCTCAAAAACAAATAACTGAGGTAGTTCAAATTTCTTTTCAAAATCAAATATGTATATTTTCCAAAAATAACCTCAGCTCATTTTATTTTAATGCAAAGTCTAGCATTGGAATCCCGCTTACCTGGACTTCTTAGCCTTTCAAAAATTTCCTCAACAATGCCGGACCAATAAGGTAATCACGTAAATTTACATAAATTTCCAATCAATCTCGTATTTTGATATTCAAGTCTAAAACTTCTAAAATAATCTATTTTTAATTTCCCAAACCCAAAATTCTCATTATTCTTGAAATACCAACATCACTTTCTAAACTCATCAATATCTGACATATTACTCTGACTAAAACATTAAATTCCAACTTATTTACAATTGAGATCTTGCTATAATTTATAAAACTAAAATAACATAATGAGATCATCATAAGTAGGAAATCATACTTTTATTTAAATCAAAAATATTCTTCAAAGGATTTAAAATTAAGATTTTTCACTTGCCGATCACTTCAAAAATTCATTAGTATTTACATAAAAAAATATTCCTTTAAAAATATCAGTCTCTTAAAAAAAACCATCTTATCAAAATCATTTACATAAACATGGAAAATTTTAAAGTTTATAAATACTTATTAAAGGTTTAAAACACAATAATGAAACTTGTAATCTCAAAGGTAACAATGTAAATTTATTAGACCGACTATGCAATAATTTCTGCAATACTTCGTTTGAAAACATGATCAAAGGGTATAACGATAATAACATCCATCCTATGAGGTTACAGACTTACCCATGTATATATGTATATATGCATATATATATATATATACTACCCTTATAAGTCAGCAACACAGAAAATAAAAGGAAGTGAACTGCAGACCTATGACGTACTAAAACCGGCTGTACGTGGAGGGGCAAGGCACGACGGCTGGGTTGGACGAACTATGGTGGTGCTGCTGGGCGCCGAGGAGGGCATGCAATGGCGAGGCCACCTACGCTAGGTGGCGAAAGCTAGAGAGGCAGAGAGAGATGAGCGGGAGGGAGTGAACATGGTGAGAGAGAGAGAGAGAGAGAGACGGAGAAGCAGTGGAACGGTCGGCGATGGCTCACCGTGAGGGACAAGGCGGAACCGAGGCGGCTCGAGACTGACGGGAAGGTGAAGACCGGCGGAACATGCGGCTAGCCCGATACTTTATTCCATCCTACGGTGGCTCAACCGAGTTTGTGGTGTTGCCCTATTTTTGGGAAGAGAAATAGAGGACAAATGTTGATTTAACCGTTGGCTTGAGGATGACCTGGTGGCTCTCTTAACAGGTGGCTCTGATGGCAGAGTAGTGGGCTACCACGATGGTGCTGCAGGGATGGCAATAGTGATGGTTGAAAGGTGCAATCTTTGTTTGTTTTGGATGTCTTGAACGTACCGGGTTGGGATGAAACGGGGTTGGTTGTGGCTTTCGATGGTCGCTCGTTTAGGTTGCTGAACAGCCGCTGGAGGTGAGTGCTATATGTGCTGCAACGTGACATTGCATGGTGTATGTAGGGCTTTAAGGTGGTGGGGTTGAAGATGGCTTTGGGTGCCAATGTGGTAGATGGCAGCTTGCGGTTTGGGCGGTTTCCCTGTTGAAGAGGGGGCTATGGTTGCTTGCTGGACGTGGACGCACCAGGTGCTTTGGTGTGGGTCTTCGTGGGGTTGGGGAGCAAGTGAAAACCAAAGCTAGGTCTGTGTCGGGGAAAACGTGCAACCTGGAGCTGCTGTGAAACCAAGAACCCTAAATTTGACGAGGAAAGAAATCTCGTGCATGGGTTTAAACAATGCATAGAAGGCAGTGGGTTTAATGATTTCTAACCAACGGGGACCTAAAAAAAAACGGAAACCCTAGTGTGTTTTAAAAAAAAAAATTGGATACTATCATGGCCTTTGATTTCACAAATTATCCGGGCCTTAATCCTCGCTAAAACAAATCATAAATCCATCGTCTGATAATATCTTCAGACATTTAGGAGAGTTTATTGGGCCAAATTCTAATTAATTCGACCCCATAGTCCGTGAATATTATTTGGGTTTTTATCCAAACATCGGGCCCAAAGAAATCCATATTCTGCCAAATAAATTTTTGGTAAATTACTCTAAAGTTACTCGTTAAAACTCAAATGACCTTTTCATCCAAACAAAAATTGCTCGTAAGCTTCGTACCGGCCGGGTGTTACATCCCACGTCTCAATTATCATGTGAGGCTAAGTACGAAATCATTCCACCAAACTAAACACGAGGCATTCTTTATGAGGCCTCAAAAATATTTAGTATGTTTTCTTTTCTTTTCTTTAAGGGAAATTTGAGCCCAAAGGGATGTTTGTGGATTAATTATTTGTTGTAGGTGTTGTGGGGCCGAATTTAGGCTTGAGAAAGAGGAAAAGTATGGCCCAGCCCATGAGCTAAGGAAGAAGCCTTGCCCTCCCACCAAAACTACGTTGTTTGGTTGGATGGTGGGTGAAATGTTTTCCCCTCGCCTGGAACGACGTCATTTGGGCTTGATGGGTGAAAAACCCTAGTTTCTTCTTCTTTTTCCCTTGCACCGCATGCCTCTCTCCCCTTTTCCTCTTCTTCTTCTTCTTCCTTCTTTCTCTTATTTTTCTTTTCTTCTTCTCCTTCTGCAACTTGTGAGCCTCGCCGCCCCAAGCCATCATTGCGCCTTCGCCATGTGTGCATCAAGCACGGGCCACCACCACTGTCACCTGCACCACCTTCGCTTCCACCCAATCGGCACGACTCTCTCCCTCTCTCTCTCTCTCTCTACAACCAGTGATGGCCTCGGCCATGTAGAGGGATTGCCGTCGTTGCACCCTTACCACGAGTGCGACATTCGTGGTTCTCCCACCGTCCCACACCACCAATTGCAACCACAGATGTGTTCCCCGAGCCTCACTCAACAGCCGATAAATAGGCCGGACCTCCCCCTTTCAAAAACCATCCCAAGCTTGCTCACCTTCTCCCAAATCTCGTCCCATCTTCTTTCTCTTCCTCTGTTTTGCCTTCCCGTAGGTTTGTTTTAGGAAACTTTTTCCCCTATTGTCGCAGCGGGACACCCCCTTCCAGCAGCCTTACAGTGGTTGTCTGACCCGTTCCCCTCTACTAGGTCTTTTTCCCCCTCAAATCCAAGCAACCTCGAGGCCAAATTCCCCTTTTGGGATCTGTTCCACTGTGCACTACCACCACCCTCTGCTGCAAGATTTCCTTCTTCTACCATTTTAGTTTCATTAGATCTACCACCCACAATTTTTTTTCCAATTGTAAACTCCCATGTACTACAGGATTTGTAGTTGCCCACTATGTGCCGCCACTCTTGACGCTACCATAGTAACCTATGTGCCACTAGTTTCATATTAATTTTTAGGCATCGTCCGTTTTAACTACTTTTTTTTCATCTCGAAGCAATGTGCATGCACACACAAGATACCTTAGATAGCGCGCTCGATCATCCATAAATTTGCCTTCCCCATAGTAGTAAATCTCTAGATCAACCCTTGATTTTTCTAACATGGAATTATCGCTAACTTTGTTGTAGTCTAGTTGTGATGAAGAAGTAGCTTGGGACCCTATGAAGTGTTGGGATATTAATGGTGTAGTTGTTGTTGGAAATGAGGGCCAAGGGCTAGTTGGAGATTTGTGAAACACGTCTGGTTGGGATTTGTGAAATTGTTGTGATTATGACTTTTGTGTTGTTCATGGTTGACTGTTTTGTGCTATGCCATGCCATCCTATAAACTGTCTGTCATACATTTGCATATTAATTGTTATTAATATATGTCATGAATTATTCAACGGTGCTATGTTCTATGCTGTGGCATAAACTGAAAACTAGATTTTTTTTTTCCTATCGTTGGAAATATATTTTTTTTGTGGATGCATGCGTGTCATTACCCCAAGCCGAGATGTGGTATTATCTTGGTAGAGCTCTTCTAGTCACTTGGAAGCGTGTAAAACTGAGTGACGTCCCCTTGAATTGTCACCGATCAACAATTGGCTTGGCCAAGACGATAACGTTGTTGGCACGACTCTGAAACCCCTCTAGTAGTGGGGGCTAGAGGATGCCTAGTCACATTACGCGCCAGGCTTAAAGCTGTGTATCACTCGTAATGAAGTCACATGCACTGTCGTTACCCGTGGTGTGACGAAGGGAGCCAGGACGTGCGGGTGGTCCCGAAGGAAGACCATGGTGTACACTGTAATAAATGGTTGTGTGTTGGGTACAAATGGGATTTTTGGAGTGAGTGACTATAAATAAATGATTTCTAGGAAGGTTGTAAAAATGGATATTCTTGTATAATTTCATGTTTGAATCTCTTGGTTGTTTTCCCATTGATTTATTTATTGAGATTGCAAAATCTCATTGTGGTATTCCTACCTATGATTCCGTTTCATGTAATCGTAAACTTTGATCCAGAGGATGGGTATGAGCAGGAGGGACCGACCCCACCTTAGGGAGTGATGGTATAGACATTACCCATCATTGTTGTTGGACCTTTTTATTCATTTTCTTTGATTCAGCTTGATGATTGTATTAACCTCTTAGAGGTCCTTGTGTTAGGTTGTATTTGCCTAAACATTTATTGTACTTAGTTTTTGGCTGCCTTATATTTTTTCTGCTACGTTATTTATGCTGCATACATATTGCATGTTTGCACACACTTAAACGAGGTGATGGGGTGTCTGACCCGAGTGGCCATCATCCCTATGTAACGACTCCCACCAAATCACATGTAGGGTCAAGAGCACCACAGGTGGTATCAGAGTGGTTCGACACTGGATAAAACCACATGTCACCTAGGTGCAGTACGAGAAATCTAGGCTTTAATCTTTGGAAATTCTTTTGGTTGAGTTAAGAAACGAGGTTAAGGGTTGTGTTTTGGCAGGCACCAATGTTTTTGTGTGAAGAATCTTTTGGCCAAGCTCTAGAGGACAAGCTGCTGCAAGGCGATGTGAATTACGCCATGGCTAGGGCATTGAATCGTATGTCAGAATTTCTCCTGTAGAACTTCTAGCCCTAGCCTCAAGAGGAGCAGAGAGAGTGCTCCTATGAGTTTTTCTTGGCACATAGGACCCTTAGTTTTACGGTCAAGGAAGACCCACTCAGAGCTGGGAGGTGGATCAAGGATCTAGAGCAGACATTCGAGATATACATGTGCACCGAATCCTAGAAGGTGCTTTATGCAAGCTACATGCTACAAGGAGAACATGCCGCCAGGTGGGAGTCTAAGCGGAAAATCCTTGAAATGGAACTGGGAAGTTTTACAGCAGTGACCTGGAAACATTTTAAGAAGGAGTTTGATGATCTACTACAAGGAGGCATCAGAAGGCAAGGGAGTTCAACAGTCTACTACAAGGAGACATGATAGTGGAGTAGTATGCCTAGAATTTTATGGAGCTCGCTAGGTTTGTGACGCATTTCATTGCCACTGAAGAGATGCAGACTGAGTGCTTTCAAGAAGGATTACATCGAGAGATCCATAGGCAAGTTGCTTGTCTGTAAATTTTGACTTTTCAGAGTTTCATTGAGGTGGCCTTTATAGCTGAGCAGGAGTTTGATGATCTTGTAGGCTCTCTGATGGGCTAGAAGAGTTGGAGCTTTGCATAAGAGGGAAGTAGCTCAAGGTCACCTCAGAAATTTGTGTGAGGGACAGGGTCGAGACCACATGCATCTACTGGTGTGCATATGGGGGCCTGAGCCCTTGTATCCAGAAGGTGCAACCGATCCCATGAAGGCTGCTGTCGTCGGGGTGGGACCTAATGTTTCAAATGTGGTCAAGCTGGGCACTATGCTCGCAAATGCCCTAATGCTGCTCAAGGGAGTCGACCATGGCAGCGTGAAGGAAGGACGAATCAGAGGCAGACAGTGCAGGCGAGGGCGCATGCTCTAATACCTAGCGAGGTCGATGATGAGGTCCAGTGACTTAGGATGCAGGGGTCATCAGAAGTATGAGCTTGACTTGATCTTTTGAGTTGTTGCTTGTGTGGTTTAGATTTTTAGAATTTCATTGGAGATGTTTGGTCTCATCAAGGAGAGTTTGCTTGTATAAATTTATGCTTGTACCTTATTGGATTCGAGAGCATCCCAATCCTTTGTGTCTGCTACTTTCACACGAATGTGAAACTTAGTCACAGAGCCCTTACCACAGTCTATGGTTCTGGCGTTACCAAATGGAGAGATGGTATGGTGTTCAAAAGTTGCCTTAGGCTGTCCTTTGGATTTTGGAGAGAGTACACTTGATGCTGATGTCCTCCCCAAATTACCCCCTGTTCGTGGTGATGAGTTTACAATTGACTTAGAACTTGGAGAGACTTTGGTGCCTAAGGATCCTTATAGAATGGCACTACCTGAGTTAAAAGAGTTGAAATCCCAGTTGCAAGAATTGGTGGACAAGGGATTTATTCAGCTCAATTCCTCACCATCGGGAGCACCCATGCTGTTTGTTAAGAAGAAAGATGGCACCCTCAGAATATGCATTGATTATCCGGAGCTTAACAAGGTGACCATAAAGAACAAATATCCATTACCCCACATTGAAGATTTATTTGATCAACTTCAAGGCACAGCAATGTTTTTAAGATGGACTTTAGGTGAGGTTATTATCAGCTAGGAATAAGAGACAAGGATGTATCGGAGGTTGATTTCAGATCAAGGTACGGGCATTATGAGTCCAAAGGGATGCCTTTTGGACTAGCTAATGCCCCTATAGCTTTCATGGAGATGATTAATCAGGTGTTTCAGCCCTATTTGGATTCTTTCGTGGTAGTCTTTATAAATGATATTCTGCTTCATTCTCGAAATTTGAAGGAACACGCTAATCACCTACGATTGGTACTGAGTAAGCTTGAGGGAACATCAGTTATATGCAAAACTCAACAAATGTGAGTTTTGGCTCGATGAAGTCAGGTTCCTCTAGCATGTCATTTTTTAGGAAGGTGTGGTTGTAGATCCCAGTAAGGTTGAAGCAGTTTTGGCATGGTCGCGTCCTACATCATTGCTTGAGATTCGAAGCTTCTTGGGACTCACAGGGTACTATCAAAGATTTGTGGAGGGGTTTTCTAGATTGTCTGGACCACTCACGGCTTTGACTAAGAGGAATGCTAAGTTTGTCTAGATTGATAAGTGTGAAAGAAGCTTCCAAGAATTGAAGAGGTTGATCTCAACACCTATGTTGGTACTTCCAGAGTCGCGCAAGTCGTTTGTGGTTTTATGCAATGCTTTCAAATTTGGGTTAGGGTGTGTTCCAATGCAGGAGGGGCAAGTTGTAGGTTATGCATCCCACCAACTGGAGGGTCGTGAAAAGAACTATCCCACTCACGACGTGGAGCATGCAGTTGTGGTTTTTGCTCTAAAAATCTGGCAGCACTATCTTTATGGAGAGGCATGTGAGGTCTACACCGACCATAAGAGCTTAAAGCATCTCTTCACATAGAAAAATCTCAACATGAGGCAGAGAAGGTGGTTAGAATTAATCAACGACTACCTGTGCGAGATTGAGTACCATCTCAGGAAGGCGAACCAGGTTGCTGATGCACTAAGTCGAAAGTCCCACTTGGCAAATGAAGCTGAATCGTCAGGGATAGACTCTCTCCTTTCCGAGATGAGAAGTTTTCTTGTGGAGAGTTCATAGCAAGAGGAGGTGTTAGCCTCTATGCATGAGGTCAGAATTGTTGACTTTGAGGAATTGAAGACTCTTCAAAGGAGGGACCCAAAGCTACTGGATGTCCAGAAGAGAGTCAAAAAGTCAAGAGGACATGCACATTTTAGTTTGGGTAAGGATGGACTTGTATTGTTCAGAAATTGTAGGGTGATTCCTACTAATACAGAGTTTAAGGAGAGAATTCTAGCAGGGGCACATGCAGCTTCTTATTCAGTTCACCCCGGTAGTACGAAGATGTATTGGGACCTCAAGAGGAACTTTGGGTGGGAAGGGATGAAAAGGAGCATTGCCATGTTTGTTGAGAGATGTGCCACTTGCCGACAAGTCAAAGTTGAGCAACAGAGACCCGCTGGTAACCTCCAACCCCTCTCGATTCCAGAATGGAAATGGGATGATATTGCTATGAATTTTGTAGTGGGTTTACCGAGGAATCCTAGCTGGAAGAATTATATTTGGGTGATTATCAACCGATTGACCAAAAATGCTCATTTCCTACTAGTCACGAACACTGACACCTTGGCAAAGTTGACGCAATTGTATTTGAAAGAGATAGTTTGGTTGCATGGGATACCCAAGACCATTGTATCCGATTGGGACCTGAGATTCACATCCCATTTTTGGAAGAGCTTACATGTAGCAATGGGCACTAAGTTGAAGTTTAATCGTGCTTATCATCCTCAGACAAATGGCCAATCAGAGCGCACTATTCAGACACTTGAAAATATGCTAAGAGCTTGTGGTTTGGAATTCAAGGAAAGCTAGGAGACTCACTTGTTGCTCATAGAGTTTACGTACAACAACAGTTTCCAAGCCTCCATTTAGATGGCACCTTATGAGGCTCTATACAGGAGGAAGTGCAAGTCCCCGTTATTTTGGGATGAGGTTGGTGAAAGCAAGCTTATTGGGCCAGAAATAGTTCAAGAGATGAAGGACCAGGTCAGAATCATAAGAGACATGATGGCAGTGGCACGATGTAGTCATAAAAGTTATGCAGATACAAGGAGAAGAGACCTGTCATTCGAAGAAGGTGATTGGATGTACCTCAAAGTTTCACCCATGAAGGGCATCAAGCAGTTTGGGAAGAAAGGGAAGCTTAGCCCAAGGTATGTTGTTGGCCCTTTTCAGATATTGGAGAAGGTTGGGCCTGTCGCTTACTGGATCACAATGCCAGGATATTTTGGGGAGGCACACGACGTGTTTCATGTATCCTCTCAAAAGAAAAATTTCGAAGAGTAGGAGCCACAACTGGTCAACCGGGTAACATCCAACTGCAGCCTAACCTTACCTAGGAGGTAGCACCAATGCGGATTTTGGATTGGAAGGAATAAAAGCTGAGATCCAAGACAATACAATTGGTGAAGGTGTCCTGGGGAGATCAAATGGCCCAATACTTACTTGGGAGAGAGAAGTGGACATGAAAGAGCATCTCCCATATCTGTTTGGGTATTATTGATTGTATACCTTGTTCCAAGCATGGTTTGAGCTATATCTTGTATTTGTCATGGAATTTAATGGATTAAGCTTGTCAATTTTGAGGACAAAATTTCTTTTAAGAGGGGGAGGACACGAGGCCCCAAAAATATTTAGTGTGTTTTCTTTTCATTTCTTTAAGGAAAATTTGAGCCCAAAGGGAGTTTGTGGATTAATTGTTTGTTGTAGGTGTTGTGGGCTGAATTTCTGGTTCTTCCTTCACAACATGTGCATTGAGCACTGACCACCACCACCATCACCTGCACCACCTTCGTTTCCACCCAATCTATGCGACTCTTCCTCTCGCTCTCTCTTTCTCTGCGACCTGTGATGGCCTCGGCCATAGAGAGGGCTTGCTGCCGCCGCCAACCACCCACTGAGTGCCACACGTGCGACGCTCGTGGTTCTCCCACTGTCCTGCATCACTAATTGCAGCCACGACTGCGTTTCCCAAGCCCCACTCCATGACCTATAACTAGGCTGGACCTCCCCCTTTCGAAAATCATCCATTGCCTACCCACCCTCTCTCAAATCTCATCCCATCTTCTTCCTCCCTCTCTTTTGCTATTTTAGGCAACTTTTTCACCTAGCATCATTGTGCATTGCCACGGGCCACCCCCTTCCAGCAGCCTCGTAATGGTCGTCCAACCCCTTCCCCTCTGCTAGGCCTTTTCCGCCCTTACATCCAAGCCAACCCAAGGCCAAGTGTCCCCTTCGAGATTTACTCTAAGTTGCACCACCACCACCCACCATTGTGAGATTTCCTTCCTCCACCCTCTTAGTTTCATCAGATCTGCCACTCACTATTTTTTTTAACTGTAGACTCCCACGTACTATGGGATTTGTCGTTGCCCACTATGTGCCACCACTCTTGACTCTACCATAGTAACTTGTGTGCCACTATTTTCATATTAATATTTAGGTATCATCAGTTTTAACTAACCGTTTTTCATATCACAGCGATGTGCACGCATACAAGAGATACCATAGATAGCGCGCTCAATCATCCAGAAATTTGTCTTCTGCATAGTAAGTAAATCTCCTTATCAACCCTTGATTTTTCTAACGTGCACTCATTGCTAACTTTGTTAAAAGTTTTGATTAAGAAGTGGCATGGGGCCCTGTGAAGTGTTGGGATATTAATGTTTTAGTTGTTGTAAAAAATGTGGGCAAAGGGCCGGTTAGAGAGTTGGGAAATGCGGGTGGTTGGGATTTGTGAAATTGTTGTGAGAGTGTAGAACTGAGTGATGTCCCCTGGATTGTCATCAGGTGACGGTTGGCTCGACCAAGATGGTAACGTTCTTGGCATGACTCCAAAGCCCCACTACTAGGGAGCTAGAGCATGCTTTGTCACGTTATGCACCAGGCGTGAAGCTGGGCAACTTTCCTAACGAAGTCACACGTATGATCATTACTCGTGGTGTGACGAAGGGAGCCAGGGTCTGCGGGTGGTCCCATGAGGAGACAATGGTGTACACTGTAATAAATGGTTGTGTATTGGGTACAAATGGGATTTTTGGAGTAAGTGGCTATAATTAACTGATTTTTCATAATGTTGTAAAAATGAATACTTTGGAGTTACTTTCATGATTGCTGATCACGTTTGCTTGTATGATTTCATGTTTGAATCTCTTGGTTGTTGTTCCATTGACTTATTTACTAAGATTGTGAAATCTCATTGTAGTATTCCTCTCTACGGTTCTGTTTCATGTAACCATAGACTTTGATGGAGAGGATGGGTATGAGCAGGAGAGACTGAACCCACTTCAGCTAGATAACTGTACTAACCTCTTGGAGGACCTTGTGTTCGGTTGTATTTGCTTAAACTTTTATGGCACTTAGATTTTGACTGCCTTATATTCTTCCCGCTGTGTTATTTATGTTGCACACATATTGTACGTTTGCACACACTTGCACGAGGCGATGGGGTGTTTGACCCGAATGGTCATCATCTTGGTATCACTGCTCCCACCAAATCACACGTGTGGGTCGAGGGTGCCACATTCTTTTTCTCGTGTAATGTACATAGTAGTGCTTCACGGGATGGTCCCGGAGAATTTTCTGTCCAATTCCCTTGATAAAGATTCACACTGATTCCTCACACACACACACACACCGATATCCAAGGTTCCCACACAAGATTAGATTGGGAGGGGCCCTCATAGCACACTCTGGGAAGTGGATATTATTGAAATAACTTTCCATTTCCTTAATATAATTGTGACACCCTATTTCCATAGTTGTAGCCATAATACTCTCCACGTATAATGGTCCATGTTTTCTACATTTTATGTTTTGTAATATGGCTGTTAGTTTCCTTGTATAACAGGTTGTATAGCTAGTAGGCTAGCTATAAGATCTCAATGTTGAAAAATGTAATGGTTCTATAAATTAATACAAAGCCCATAGAATGGGGTAGGCAATTTTCACATGGTATCAAGATCCCCCGAGGTACATAGCATGGCGTCAACTTCTACCTCCTCCTTGTTCCCACAAATTGATTACTCTGCTTCCCTTGTGTTTTCTATTAAATCCAATCTTCTTGATATCTCAAGTAAATTAGCCTCAAACAATTATTTGTTGTGGAAAGCTCAAGTTGTACCTGTCCTCTGTGTCAACTTCGAACCCATTAGCTGCACGTTGGTTGCACACGGATTAATTGATTCTTGGATGGATCAAAAGTTCACTATCGAATGCTCCTCTATCTCAGCTAGGTGATCAATAGTGAGAATTCTGATTATGCTTGGAATATTCTGGAAACTTTGTATGGAAGTCATACATGTGAACGAGTTCAAAAAATGAAAGGCGAACTCCAATCTCTCTCCAAAGGTACTCTCTCCATGGAAGACAACCTTCATAAAGCAAACTCTCTTGTTCTCTCACTTAGGGGGGGTAGGGAAACCAATAGATGATGACGATTTTATTATTTGTTTTTTGAGAGGTTTGGGATCTGAATTTGGTCCTATTATTGCTGCTATAAATGCTCGTGATGCATTCCCTTTTCTTGAAAGTGTTATTGGAAAACTTCAAGACTTTGGAATGAGACTCAAAGCTACGAAATGAGCTTTGTCTACAGTTGTTTTCTACCTGAACCTAGGTGATTCTAACTTTGGGTCTCGAGGTCATCATCGAAGTTGAGGACATGGTTCTCCATCATCCAACCAGCAACGTCACACAGACCACAAAGGAGGTGGTTGTTCTCAAGGTCCCGCATCTAGTGGGCGTCCAACAATTCAAAAGACGTGATGCTTCCAATGTTGGCCGTGGACGTGGTGAAAGTCACCGCCCACACATTGCTTTTCTTCGTTGTGGTGGTCTAAATCATAAATTTGGAGGTTTTTGTGCAACCAATGATGAGGCTAAACAATACAAAGCTTTTGCAGCATTGCCAGTTGGTGTAACTGTTAATGATACTTGGTATCCTGATACTGGGGCGAATCAACACATGACTACTAATGTTACTAAAGCCTTCGTATTGATTCTTATCGTGGTAATGATCTCGTAATAGTTGGAAATGGTACTAGTTTATCCATCATTGGTATTGGTAAATTTCAACTTCCTGAAACTAATCTTCCCTTGGATAATGTTCTTATAGTTCCTACCACAACCAAAAATCTCCTTTCTGTGTCTTAGTTTACGAAAGCTAATAGCTGCTGCTTCTTATTTTTATCCAAGGAGATTTCTTATCATGGATTTGAAGAAAGGCAAAGTGCTACTTAAAAGTTCTATGCTGGATGACTTGTATCCAAACAACCCAGGGTGTTTCCAAGCATATAAAGCTGGTTTTCAAGCAAATAAAGTCTTAGGCAGTGTATGGCATGCACATTTATGACATCCAAATTCTTGAATTCTTGTTACCTTCTTTACAATTTTCAAAGAAAGCTGTTTCATTTTGTGAAAGTTGCAGTTTTGAGAAATCAATGAAATTTCTATTTCATTCTCGTACAAACTTTGCCATTACATTTATTCACACCATTCACACTTATGTGTGGATACCAGCCTCTGTTACCTCTGACAATGGTTTTCGCTTTTATCTTGTTATAGTTGATGAGCACTCTTATTTTATTTGGCACTTTTCAATGATGCGAAAATCTGATGTGATCCATATTTTTTCCAAGTTCCTCATGTTGGCAGAAAATCAATTTCACACTCACGTTAAAATCATTCAAAGTGAGGTAGGGAATATCTTAATAGTACTTTGAAGGATTATTTTGAGTCTCATGGAATTATTCACAGGCTTTCTTGTCCCAGCACTCTTGAACAAAATGATTTCGTCGAACTTCCTCACCTCATATTGTTGAGACCGGTTTAACGTTGCTGGTTCATTCATCTATTCCATCAAAATATATGACTGTTGCATTCAATACTGCTATGTTTCTTTTTAATCGATTGCCCACTTTGATTTTAAATAATAAATCACCTTATGAGATGGTTTTCGGACATCCACCACCTTATTTCTCTCTAAAAAGTTTTTATGTGCATACTTTCCATGGCTAACACCTATTGGCCGATCCTAACTTGAGTACAAATCTGCTAGATATGTCTTTCTCAGATATTCTCTTCAACATAAAGGATATCGTTGCATGGACTTTCAAAGAGGCCGCAAGTACATATCATGTCATGTTGTTTTTAATGAACTCATGTTTCCATTTCAACACATACAAGGTCATACACCAAAAATTATTCAGCCATTCAAGGTTCATCCCCTTCTGAAAGACCTTCAAAATGTACAAATGTAATCTAAAATTTCTTCACCCGTGGACCTGAGTCATGCTCTTCATCTGCTACTGTTGATACCTCACAATCAACCTTGCCTGATTTTCTTGACACTAGTTTATGTCATGCATCACTTGTTCCTCAGCCTGAATCAGTTTCAATTCCCACCCGAACTCATCCCATGATCACTCAAGCTCAAGATGGTGCTAGGAAACCCAAAGTTTACTTCTCTTCACGTCATCCTATTCCCACTTGTTTCTTGGCAGATTTGGTTGCTTATCAAAGGAACCAAAAACCTTCGAACAAGCACTTAAAGAGTCCCACTAGCATAAGGCTATGCACGAAGAAATAGAGGCTTTGCATGCTAATCATACGTGGACCCTTGTTCCTAAAGGCCTAGATATGAACTTGGTGGGTAGCAAATGGGTGTTTAAAACTAACACTTGTGTGGATGGCTCTCTTGAAAGATATAAACCTCATCTCGTAGCTCAAGGTTTGACTCAACTTCATGGCTTTGACTATGATAAAAATTTTAGTCCGATTGTAAAACTTGGGACCATTCGACTGGTTTTAGTGTTATCTTTATCTCAAGATTGGTCTCTTCAACAACTTGATGTAAGTAACACATTTCTCCATGGAGATTTACAAGAAAAGGTTAATCTCTCTCAAGCTTCTAGTTTTGTGGATCCATCCTAACCCAATTGTGTTTGTCACTTTCGCAAGGCCTTGTATGGTTTAAAGCAAGCTCCTAGAGCTTGGTACTTGAAGTTCAGTACCTATCTCCAGTAAATGAATTTTAAGTGTTGTCCCTATGATACCTTCTTGTGCTATAGACGTCATGGCTTTAATACTATTCTACTTTTGATATATATGGATGACATTATTGTTGCTAGAAGCTCATCTCTATAGATCACTCAATTTGTTTTCCACTTGTCCTTAGCCTTCAAAATGAAAGACCTCGATGATTTACATTATTTCTTTGGAATTCAAGTTTCTCGTGATGCTTCTACTCTCATGTTAACTCAAACCAGATATGTGCTCTCTCTTCTGCGCAAATTTGGTTTAGATGATGTTAAAGTTGTTTCCACGCCTCTTGCTTTAGGATCACAATTGTCTACTGGCCAAGGAGTTCCATTACATGATCTTACCATATATCGGCAATTAGTTGGCTCCCTACTCACATTGACCCATCCTAATATAGCTTATGCCATAAATCATGTTTGTTAGTTGATGGAAAATCCTCGTGATACTCATTTCATTGCTGTAGAACGGATATTCAGTTATTTGAAATGGACTCCAAACCTTGGATTGCATTTTACTAAGACACCTCTCAATGCACGTCATGTATTTTGTGATG
Organism: Juglans regia; assembly: GCF_001411555.2. Lineage (NCBI taxonomy): Eukaryota > Viridiplantae > Streptophyta > Magnoliopsida > Fagales > Juglandaceae > Juglans > Juglans regia. The sequence goes on along the minus strand of NC_049910.1, from coordinate 19,678,725 downwards.
TTGATTGGGCAAGTTCTTACGATGATAGATGTTCTACTACGGGTTTTGCGAGTTTTCTTGGTGACAATTTACTCTCTCGGGCGCTAAGAAGCAAACCACGGTGTCTAGATTGATGATAGAAATGAAATATCATGCTCTTGCGGTTACAATGGCCGCACTCATGTGGTTTCTCAACCTTCTCAAAAGTCTTAGCTACTCAATTACTTCTCCGGTTGTATACTGTGACAACCTCAGTGCCATAAGTATGGCCAACAATCCAGTTTTTTATCAACATACTAAACACATCGAGATCAACGTGCACTTCTTTCCTAAACAAATTGGCCACCATTTTATTTCTTTCGAACACATTTATGATTCTGCACAGGTTGCTCATTTTTCACGAAGTCTTTGTGTGCTCCCAAATTCATTCCAAATCATGTCAAACTCCTCATCGGTCCTGTCCCTCCTTGAGCTTGAGGGGGAATATTCAAATAACTTTGCATTTCCAAAATCTAGTTGTATTCGCGATCCTCTGTTTCCATAGTTGTAGACATGATACTCTCCACATATAATGGTCCATATTTTCTGCAATCTATGTTTTGTAATATAGTTGTTAGTTGCCATGTATAACAGGTTGAATAGTTGGTAGGCAAGTTGTGAGATCTCAATTTTGCTAGATGTAATTGTTTTATAAATTAATACAAAGTACACAGAATGGGGCAAGCTATTTTCTCACAAATATAACATTGTCAGTCATGGGTGGACGTCAATTGGGTAATAGTGCTACCAATGGCAAGGGTGTAGTGGACCAAAAATTATAGAGTAGTGATACCCATAGAACACTTTTCAATACATATTTCACAACTATGTTTTAAAATAATGGCATTTTTATAAACTGATGTTACCTTTATGATATGTCTTATAAAAATAGCTCTCATTTTAAAACATAGTTGTGTAAAGTTTTTTGAAAAGTATTGTGGATATACCCTTTTATAAAATGATAAGATCTAAGCTTTAAAAGTTTGAAGAAAGTAAAAACTAGAGAAAACATTCAAACTGTAAGATAAAAGAGAGTAATGCATACACAGATAAACAAATTGTGTTGGAGTAGGTTTTGGAAACCTTACTCACTAAAGGATTCATATATTTATAGAGTTGTAGTTACAAAATAATTCAACTTTACAAAGATATCTAACAAACTATCTTATCAAACTAAAAAGGATTGTTACAATTCAAATTTCAAGTATTCAAAATTATGTTTTGACATTACTGCAACTGATTTGATTCGGTCATGCTAACAAAAACAAAAACAAGAAGAGAAGGGAATGGAAGTACAGAGGAATTAAAACACTGCGCTCTAGGAGAAGAAGGGTGGAGCTTCTCTCCTCCTCCGAGTGTGATTTAAAGTGGCAGGTGGGGTTAGGATTTTTGGCTTTGGGACTTTTGAGGGTGTTGGGAGGAGAGGGGATAGGGCGGGTTTGAGCATGTCTTGTTATAGGTACAAAGATCATGATGATATCCATTTCTCATAACACAATGCTTATTTTAGTAAATTTTTATATATTCTCACATGAAAGATTGATACTTTGAATTCTAGCAATTAAAGTACATGATGTAAGAGAAAGATTTATGGAAACCCACATGATTATCATATGACCCATAACACCCGCCCTAATGAACTCACGCATGAAAGTAATTAGTGAAAATCTTGCTTTAGTATGTGCCTGTATTTTTTTATTTAAAGAGATCACACACTTTTCATATCTTCATGTTAATTTTCCCCTTTTTATTTTCCTTGCCATGGGAAGTGCACGCGAAATGAAAGCAACGCTTAGCAATGCATATGTATATATATAATTATATGCATATATATATATATATATATTTAAGGAAACCATAACTGTTTTGATCAGCTTAACTGGAAAGCAAAGTTACATAGCTAAATGTCCATAGACTATGTAATAGAAAACAGAAAACAAACTACACCATTTCATACTCAACAATTAGAGTAATAGGATTAGGAATTTGATCCCCCCAAACTGCTAAAGTATCTTGAAACTGAGCATACTTAGCCAAACCATCAGCAACTCTATTTGATAATCGATTAGCATGTTTGTAACGCCCCATTCTCGGTGGTCCGGAGAGTTAGCTCTTAATACTTAAAATTAACTTAAATAACACAACTATAAAATCCAAAAAATGCCATAAAATATTAATCCACTTAATCAAACCAAAAATCTAAGTTCTTCCATAGCGACAATAAAGAAATCCCCAATAACATAAATTAGAAATTCTCCAAAAACTCGAAAACATCCTCAACTCATCAAATCAAAAACTCGAAAAAAAATCAGTTTACTAACTACGACTCTCAAATAAGCATTTGTACCCTCAGGCACTTATTCCACTACAATCATCACACCTTTCTAAACTTTCTACTCGTATTCTCCAGCTGAACCATCAAAATTATCTGAAAAATATATGGAGATAAGGGGTGAGTTATCAACAACTCAGTAAGCAGAGGACATATACTAGTGTGTAAAAATGAGCATTTACATAAATCAGAATGCAGAACAAAACATTTTCATTTTCAGAGTGCGGAAGCAAAACATGTTATTAAAATATCAGAACGAAGATTTAGAAATAATTTCATTCAAAAGTATTCTTTGGCATAGCATAAATGATCATCATCATCATCAGAACATCATATTAGAACAAAGGCCATGTATAACCCACGTGGTAGAGATGTGCATCTGCCGATAGCCAAGCAGAACATAAATCACTCTGTCACCAAGGTGTGCACTCAATACAGAGACCGCTACTATAACCTGTGGCAGGGCCGTATGCCACTATTATCACCCATGGCAAGGCCGTAACTGAACAGAGCGGAAACATAATCAATTTCAGAATCAGAGAGTCATGCCAAAAGTTTTCAAAAATCACGTCTTATCCAAAAAGAGTACTGAACAAAATCATATCACATCATAATTTATGCACAAAGTTCATATTCGCTCTCTTTTTCAAAGTTCAGAAACAGAATGTAAAAAATAAGCTCATGTCTACACCAGTCATGACAGAAAATAATTTCTTCTTAAATAGAAACTCATGACTAATGCAGACCAAATAACTGAGATAGTTCAAATTTCTTTTCATAATCAAATATGTATATTTTCCAAAAAGCACCTCAGATCATTTTATTTTAATGCAAAGTCTAACATAGGAACCCCGCTTACCTGAACTTCTTAGCTTTTTCGAAATTCCTCAAAAATGTTGAACAATAATTAATCGTCACTTATAAAATAATCACATAATTCTCGTAAATTCTCAATTAATATCTTATTTCTATATTCCATCATACACTTCTAAAATAACCTATTAAAATCCTCAAAACCTAAAATTTCAAATCATTACCTTCTAAAATCATGACTATTGATTTAATAACTATGACTAAAACATATAAAAGTTAGACCTATTTATTATTGAAAACCAACTATAAAGTTTAATACTGGATAATATAATTATCCCAAAATATTTTAAAAAATAACCATAAATATATTTTTCAATTAGACTAAATCATATCTAAAGTGTAAAAATAACATTGCACCAATATTGTTTACCCTATAAATAAAGCTTTGCTTAATAACAAGTTAAAATACTTAAAGTGATTTTCTGTAAAATTCTTATAGTTCCTACAAAGACCATGTCAAAAAAAAAACATATTTAATATAAACATAATTCTAAATTGAAACCACGCAATAATAAGGGTAATGTTGTAATTTCATATCCAAAAATATGAAATAACTAACTTTACGTAAATTCTTTGAGAAAGCACTGAATGAGTTTACAGTGCAACAGTCGGTGACTCACCGAGAAGAGAATGAGCGACGCAATGGCAGTGCTGGGCAAAGGTCAAAGGTGGTCCACGCGGCGGCAGAGCACGGAGATTGAGAGAGAGAGAGAGAGTATCACGGTGAGGTAGACAGAGAGTGAGGGAGAGACGGAGAAAGAGAGAACGACGGCTCACCGTGATGCAGCGAGACGTGCGACGGTTTGGAGCTGGGCGTCGACCAGGGCAGCTTCCAATCACGGGTGGCTGGGGCGTTGGCGTCGCTTGTAGCTGCAGCAACAGGTGGGGTGGTGGCTTACGGGCAATGAGTTGGCTGAGCCATGACTGCTCTGTTTCGGTTGTCTAAAATAGGGGAATTCTGTGGTTTGCAATGGAGACTGCGGGAGGCATTGGGCGGAGGCTTCGTGTGGCTGGGCACGGTGGCTTATGGTTCCACAAGGGGCTAGGCAAAGGCCCAAGGCTTCCGTCGTGGCGAGGATGAGGCCTGGAGTTGAACGGCAGCTTGGTGATCAGGACTAGGCAGCCCAAGGCTGGTGGTTGGATGTGAAGGTGCAAGCAAGATAGTTTGCGGCAGTCCTATTATGAGAGTTTCTACAAGCAGGAGGTATAAATGTATGTGTGTATATGTGATTGAAAAACAAGAGGAAATGCAAAGGAGAGACAAGAAAGAAAGGGGTGCGCTGTTTGTAAAGAGGAGGAATTGCTGGGCTTCAGTTTCGCGTGGGAGGGCAACGGCGGCTTGGCTTCAACATGCACGATGGATAAGTGTATCTGTGTGTATATATATATGTGATGAGAAAACCCTAGAGGGAAACATCGGGATGAAGAAAAAAAAAACATGCAAGCCATAGACGTGAGGAAAATAGAGGAGAAAATACACGGAAAAAAAAAGAAAGAAATAAAAATGTGCGTGGACTGCGAAGTTAACGTGTGAAAAAAAAATATAAAATAAAAATAAGCTTTTTCACACATAGTTTTGAAAAAAAATTCGCACTGGGACCGGGTGTTACAATGTTGCACTAAGACCTTAGGAAGCGACTTCATTAGATCCTTAATAGCATATATTAGATTGCCCTGCATTGACATAGGTTCCTCCATGCTCTGTATTGCTTGAACACTTAGAAGAGAATCATATTCCATAATTAATTCTGGTATACCCATTGGAATGCATAGCTGCAGACCCCTCAAAATGGTAAGTAATTCGATTTTAGTAGGATCTTGTACAACACTCTCTCTATCACTTATTGACAATAGTACTTTGCCTTGGTAATCTCTTAAGATCACACTAATGCCTAAAGAAGCTAAGTCTGCAAAAATAGCCCCATTAGTGTTTAATTTTAAAGCTGCAGCAGAAGGAGGGTGCCACTTATAGATCATATCCAATGCTTGAGTAGATGATTTATGGGATTCATCATATTCTTTATAGTGAAGTAAAGCCTGTTCAATAGAGATAACAGGACTTTGAACTACTCCTTCATATAAAAATAGGTTCCGTCTATGCCAAAAAGCCCAAACCATAAGGAAGAATTTTTCTAAGCTGCCAGAAATACCAGCCTGTAGAATTTTCTGAGAGACCAGCAAAACATCATCTTGCTCACCATCAAGATCCAGAAAATTGAACTGATTCTTCCAATAATTCTTCAACTGGGAGTAGAAAACAAGTGCATGACTTGTATCCTCAAAATTGTTTTGATAGAATTTGCATACATCTTCTTATACCACCTTCCTTTTTTCCAGATTGTGTAAAGTGGGTCGCCCATCCTTAAGAGCCCTCCAAGAAAACACTTTCACTTTATTTGGAATCTTTAATTTACATAGTTTCTTCCAAAGGGAATAATAAGATTGAGCATTGGAACTTTATCCCTCATTTCTGCTAAACTTCAAGGAGTAAAAAATCTTATAGGCACTTTTCATTGTAAACAATCCATTTTTCTCACAATTCCAAATTAGTCTATTATCTCGAGGATAAGATCCCAACTTAATCTATAAAACCTTAGAAGCTTCTTTAGGAGGCAACAACCATCTAACAAAATCAATCTTCCACCAATGAGTAGAATCATCAATAAGAGAGTCCACAGTTTCAACTTCCAAACTACTTTGAGAAAATAGAGGCCTAGGAATCGAGTCTTGATTGGGCAACCGTGAATTAGACAAAATATTAATGGACTTACCATCCCCTACTCTCCACTTGCAACCTCTCATCAGATAGGCTCTTGCTTCCCAAATACCTCTCCAAGCAAAGGAAGGGTTAGGACCAAGGTTGACATCCTTGAAATCACATGAAGGAAAATATTTAAACTTGTACATCTGATGCAACAGAGAACCTACCGCATTCATATTACGTCACCCTTGCTTAGCAAGTAAGGCAAGGTTAAAAGTTTGTAAATCTTTAAAACCAAGCCCTCCTTTTGTTTTAGCAGCATTCATTTTTCTCCAACTCACCCACCTTATTTTATTTTCTTCCTTTTTCTAACCCCACCAGAGTTTAGCCACCATGTTCTCAAGTTCAATGCACAAACTAGCAGGTAACTTAAAGCCACTCATAGAGAAAGAGGGAATAGCTAGAGCAACAACTTTCATAAGAATTTCCTTGCCCCCTTGAGACAGGAGCTTTTCTTTCCATCCTTTGAGTTTCTGCCAAACTTTAGGTTTAATATCAGCAAAGGCCTATTTCTTGTTCTTCCCAAACATTGGTGGCAAACCAAGATATTTCTCATAATGTTGAACCTGTTGAACCCCCCAAAAAGATAAGATTTCAGCTTGTTGAGTAGTAGGCTCCACATTTTTACTAAAAACCATTGCAGTTTTTGCTTTGTTCACCTTTTATCCAGAAGCTTGTTCATAAACCTCTAGAAGATGTTGAATATTGAGATTAGCTTGCAAAGTAGCCCTACAAAATAAAAAAACTATTATCTGCAAAGAGTAGATGATTCAGCTTTGGGGAATCTTTGCAAATCTGAATTCCTTCCACCCCTTTGACAATTTCAGCTTGTTTCAATAGAAAAATAAGACCCTCAGTGCAAAGAAGGAAAAGATAAGGGGAAAGAGGATCCCCTTGTCTTAATCCCCTAGTTGGAAATATAGGGCCTTTTGAGAACCCATTCACCAAAACTGAAAAAAGAAACTAAATTAACACACATCATAATCAACTTCCTCCATTTTTCAGCAAAGCCCAATTTTGTCATTATACAATCCAAAAAACTCCACTCTACTCGATCATAAGCTTTACTCATATCAAGCTTTAAGGAAATGTACCCCTTCTTACCTTGTATTTTCTGCTTAAGGAAATGTACCACTTCATGAGCCAGTAAAATATTATCAATAATCAACCTTTTAGGCACAAGCTGATTAAGTCATAGAGATGATCCTTGGTAACACAACTTTGAATCGATTTGCCTGGGTTTTCGAAATCAGCTTGTAAACTACATTACACAAACCGATAGGTCTATAATCAGACACATTTCAGGTTTAGTCTTCTTAGGAATTAGACAAATACAAGTATGGTTCAGATTTCTAACCATTTCCCCACTGTTGAGAACATGTAGAACAGCCTGAGTAACATCTCCTCCTACCAGCTCCCAGTATTTCTGATAAAAAAGAGGGGGCATGCCATCTGGTCCAGGAGAAGTTGTAGGATTCATATGTAGCAATGCTTCTTTAACATCTATAGCTGTAAACTCTCTTAATAGTTCAGAATTCATGTCATCTATCACTCTTCCATGTAAAGCCTCTAGAAATTCCATATTGCCTTGTAGGGATGATGCAGTAAAAAGAGACTGAAAATAGTTGACGATTTATGAGTGTCTATCAGCACCTGTAAGCCAAACTACATTGTCATTTTTTATCCCTAAGATATAGTTTCTTCTTCTTCTTTGTGAAGCGTTTTGATGAAAAAGCTTAGTATTTTTGTCACCATCCTTCAGCCATAAAGCTTTAGATCTTTGCCTCCACACAATTTCATAATTTTCCAGCCATTTATTCATTTCTGCTCTTGCTTCTCTACGCAAAGAAGTGTGAACATGTTTGGGATCTAAGACTAGCAGTGAATGCATTATGCTCCTTGCAGCCTTAATTTTTCTATTGACATTCCCAAAGCTTCTCTTATTCCAAAACTTCAGTCTCTCCTCACATGACTTTATTTTCTTCATTAATAATTGCAAACTTGAGGGTCCAAATTCACTCTTCCATGCTTCATCAATAACCTGTTTGCATTCTTCAGTTTTGGTCCACATTGCTTCAAAACGAAAGATTTTCTTATAAACTGATTTGAGCAGTCTTCTAGTTGTTTCATAGAGATTGCTAAGTGGTTAGAGTAAGCAACAAGTACATGTTCCACCCCCCACAATGGAAAGACTTCCCTCCATTCCATATTTGATAAAAATCGATCCAATCTTTTTGATATGCTGTTTTGGTTATCCCTTCCATTCCACCATGTGAATTGTGGCCCTTAAAAACCCATGTCAATGAGTCCACAATCCTGAATAACAGATTTGAAATCTTCAATTAGCTTACTGTCTCCAAATCTCCCACCTCTCTGTCTCCAAATCTCCCACCTCTCTTTTCTCCATCATGAAGAATCTCATTGAAATCTCCTACAATAAGCCAAGGTTGACCTGCATCCAATCTAAGAGATCTTAGTAATTCCCAAGTTTCTACTCCTCGAGGAGCAACAGACTGTACATATATTCTAGTGAAAAGCCAATTGATGTTACTATTGTCTTCAGCTTTACTCCTTATTTTTGCATGAATATGAGACTTTGAATACTTCAGGATTGTAAGATCAATCTGAAACTTCCATAATAAAGCCAAACCAACCCCTCCACCCTCATTACTCATGGCCAAATAGTTTGAAAAATACAAACCAAACTTTATTCTTTCTATTCTACTAGCATTTAAACGAGTCTCTTGTAAGACCAAGAGGTCAAGATCTTCTCTTCGTACTAAATCATGAAGGGTACGAATTCCCTGAGGGTTCCCAAGCCCACCGGAATTCCAAGTAACAATATTCATGGTGCCCGACAGGGCTGTGAACCAAGATCTGTCGATACCAATTTAGTAGCATGGAGATTCAAATTGTCTCAACAGGTACGGGATCACCCATCTTTTTAGAAACCTCTTGCATTTTAACTCTTTTTACCCCAATCGGTGACATTTCATCTAAGTCGATCATGGCAACAACACATTTTCTACTTTTAATGGAAGGACTAATTACAGGTAAGGTAGCAGAAGAGCGAGCTCTAACCTTCCATCGTTTTACTTGCTTCGAAATTAGTTGAGACTTGTCCTACGACGTCTCTGTAGAGGCATGCATAACATGAGACTAGGCCAACACCACATCACCCTTAAGCCCAAATAGACTTTGGCCCACAAGTTCTGCTATTGAATTAGTACCCATATCACTCTCAACGGTTTTAACTGCCATGGGATCACTATTATCAAATACTGTATCATCACCACCAGAAATGATAGGGTGGTTGTTATACCACCCTTTCTGGTGAGAGAAGGCCTCTGAAAGAGATTCTTTTGAATTTTGAAACTATCCGTGGTTACCTCCTAGAAATTTGCCTCGGTTTTTTCTAGATAACAAATTGGAACTACTTAGCTGAATCTACTCTGATTGACCCCTGCCACCTTCCTCCTTCTCCTGATGGTATTTGTCCATGCTACACTAAGAGTCTCCAGTAAACTGACTACCACCAAAACCTTCCCCTCGGCATCGACTAGGAAGTTTGCACGTAACCAAGAACCATATTGCTCCCCATGCGAGTCCTGATTAGAAAATGTAGGAACCCTGACTTTCATGCAAGATACGTCCACATTTAAAACAAACCTTTGGAAGACGCTCATATTTGATTGGGATCCAGTACTGCTTATCACAAATCTTCACTATACGTCCTCTCGCTAGGGGCTTATACAAATCCAGCATAAATTTCACTCATAGAAAAGGACCCAAAGCCACATCATCCTCATCAACAACAACTTCATCCACCTCCCCTAGCATATTCCCAATTTGAATCCCACATTCCTTTGACATACTTGCTGGGGGTAGATTGTACAATTGCACCCATAACAAAGCTTTATGAAACTGCAAATTACTAGGTTGTATAAGAGCATCAAACTGGTTAATTACAGAAAGAGAGTTGTCGAAGAACCATGGTCGACCCGCCTCAATTCTATTTTTATCTATATGAGTTTCAAAGGAAATCACAAGAGTGTTATCACCCATCTCTTTGAACGCTGTTGGCTTACTCAATCTCCACACCCTTGACATAGTATATTCTAGAACAGCTTTTGTAATCGTTCAATCATTCCATATTTTTCCAATTAGACAAAGTTCTGCCTTTTGCTGCATTACCCTCATGGATGTTTCCTCTAATGCAATTGCAACACCTTCCTCTTATGTTAACTTCAACCTCTCTAACTCCTTGAGATGATCCATGAGAAGAGACGAGAACAAAAGGAACGATGACAACATAATCAGACTAGAATTGAAAAACTTTGACTCTCACAAGACTTTTTCACCACTCTTTTGCTAGAGAGAAAATAAGAAGACTATGTTTCCTCTAATTATATGCATATATATATATATATATGTATTGTTCTTTATTTTTATGAAATTCTTTTGTGACTAAAATATTTATATATTTATAAAGTAAATTCACAAATTGATGTGGTTTTATGCAATACCTTAAATTTACATTACAATAGAGATAACTTTACAATCTAAAGTATCAAGTCAAGTTGTATCAATTTATGAGTTTAGTTTTGTGAAATCTCTTTGTGAGTAAAATATATATATATATATATATATATATATTATATAAAATGAAGCAAAGTCACATATTTGAATAGTGCATTAATAATTTGACTTTGAGAAATTCTATACAAATGTCTTACACCACGCACATCCACTTAACCAATATGTAATTTGTCATTCTAGTTAACACACACATATTTAAGCTTTAAGTTAGAATGGCAAAATTATAAATCATATGTTTATTAAATGAAGATGTGTAGAGTAAAATTTTTGAATAAAATCACATGTTGATTAAATGGAATAGATGTGTTAACGTTGTGTTTCGTACGCCTTTGAGCCATGTTCCAGCAACTCAGGTTTTCAAAGTTGGGCCTCTGAAAACAAAGTACAAAGCAGTTTAGGGAGGGCGGCCATGGGGCCAGGGAGTCTCCAATGCCAAAGTTAGAGAAGTATTTTGGAAGTTTGTAAAAAATGAGAGAGTCTTGAGATCAGAGCTTTTTCGTGCCTGGAAATTGCTATTTATACCAGGAGTTTAGGGGGGACAGATCGTGCCTGTCCCTGGGGAGCCCATGTCCTTTTTACTGTTCTTTTTGTCGAAGTCCTTAAAATGCAGTGTGCCTCTTTGACGATGCCATTAATGTGGCATGTTGCTTGGGTAGTGGTGTCATTAATGCGGGGTGTTTCCCCGATTTGCTTTAATCTATTAGTGTTTTCGGTGGTCCATCGATGTTCACATGTTAGAAGATCAAAGGTTCTCTGTCTTTTCCGTTCTACCCTATATGAGTCTCCATGAGTGGGGTGCGGCCGAGCGGCATCAGGCCCGTCCGTTCCATCAGCAATCATTGTTTACTTTTCCTTGAAGGTAAGTTGCTTCGTGGGAACGTTTGGGCCTAGGGGGCTAGGTATCGGGGCGAAGCCCATTACTCTCGATCGAGCACCTAGTGAACTTATGAGTGAGAGGGAAATCCCCTTGCAATTATCCCACCAATTCCAATCGAACAAGTCCGATGGGAATTCTGCCTTTCCTTCCTTGATTAATCAACTTTTACAACTACGGCAATGCGGCCTTTTCTTTCCAGGGATAGGGAGTTGTGGATTTCTCCATACTCATGTGTCCCACTTCTACTTTCCAACCATATCTGAGTGGCCTTTTTGTATTTATATAATATCTGGCAACAGTTTGCCTTCAACTTTTATGATTGTACTTCAACGGTTCCAATCCGCATTAAATGGCGCCCTTTCAGTCTGGTTGTCATTATTCACGTCAGGTGGTTACCTCTTTCCTATGTCGCATCACTGGATACGCTCTGCTAAAATCGTGACGATTGTGGGATTCTAGTACTTTGTGGGGTGTGTGGGTTCTTACTACCTCAAGATTTTAGCCGTCGAGCTTGCCTATATAATGTCCCACAGGTTACTTTTTCTATTCTTTCTTCTGCTGAATGTATTGTGTTTCCCTTCCTCTTTCAAGCACTTCTTCTTATATTGTTCTTTCTGATTCCTCTTCTTCTTACTCCTTGGTTGCTATAACACCCCACCTATTTGCCCTTATAGATTAACTCTTAGATCAACACTAGAATTTAGAAGACTAGCTCATTAGAGTAGTCCTTGATCCTAAGAGCTTTAGAAATAATTAAATTAAGTTTAGAATTTTGGTTAAGGACATTGATCGATCACCACACGATTAGTGATCTTGAAACCATGTTTTATGCTTGATTTTAGTGTTATCATTTGTCATCCTTTTGTTCTAAAATTTCCTTGTTTGGGTATCCATTTCCATTATTCTTAGATCATATTAGGACTTTAGTTAAACCGTTATACATGACATTAAAGATAATGACTTGTCCCAAATTCAATTCAATTGGCACCCATGTGTACTCTTGTGTGCAATGGACTGATGCGCCCCTATCTCAAACATTTTTGTGCCATTTTTTCAAAGTCATTTCTATATTTTAAACACGTCATTTCTTTTCTAAAATGCAAGCAAGTTTCGGTCACATTGATTTCAAGAACCCTAGCTAAAACCACAAACCAAGTGCACCAAATCTTAGGCAACTGAATGGCATTTTTTTATTTTTAAAAAAATTTTTCATGGGAGAAGCACCACCCCACACCACCCTCTTCTACTTCCATTCATCAAAAGCCACTCCAATTATCATGAAGAAATTTGAACCAATCCGAATGCACCTTTAAGTATCTCGTCAACAACCATTAAATCACCTTAATCAATGGGCTGCCATTTCTTCATCACTTGGCAACCAATCCCCCACCATCTATTGCTTAGTTAGGGCACATAAGAGTGCCTTTAAGTTAGGCATAACAGCCATAAAGAAGAGTCCAATTCAATATGACAAAAACAATTGGCCTTGGTAAAATAGCCTACCTGGCATCATGATAGCATGCCTTCATGCCATGCTTTTATACCACCACCCTTTTCTCCACTCCTACACGGCAACTCTCCCTCTTCCCTAGCTAAATTAGCCTACATAGATGTCATCATAGTGGAAAGGAACCAACCACACCCGACAACAAGGAGGATCTTGGTGCATCATCACTAACCGCCCCAACCCCCCAATGGGAAGCCACCATTTTCGCACCATTCCACCCCTTTGAACCCTATATAACTCATCATCCATGCACTTGTTCCACACATCATTTCCTCAAGCTTTCCTTGAGTGCTCTTGAGAGTTCTCTTCTGTTGTTCTTTGAGTGTTCTTAAGTGTTCTAAGTCAGTTCTTAAGTTTGTGAGTTTTGAGGGAAGTTTAGGAGGGCCACGAAACCATTGTAGGTTTATCTCTCTAGATCTTAGTTTATGTGTTAAGTTGTGTCCTTGAGTGTTAGCATTAATCTTGGGTGAGTGTAGCATGAGATACCATGTTTAGCAAGAAGATGAAATATTGGTGGATAGGTTTAGTGTTTAAATTATTTTTTGTGAAGATATTAGTTATGGCATACCTTGATAATTCATGATATGATTCGAGTATGTCATAGAATAATTTCTGAAGGTTTAGTTTGCGGTTTGAAACATGCCATAAAAGGTTTTATTTTCTATCTTGTGTTGATCATCAAAGCATGTATGGTTTGACTTTTAATCATTCTTCATTTGAGAAAATTAACTTATTTTCCTTCGGCTTGAAATATGAGCATTTAGAAAGCCTTATGATTGTGATAAAAGGAATGCATGATTTAATTCTAGCATGTCATTGATAGAGAGGTCATATCATGCATCACTTGAGGTTTCGTTAGAATTTAAGGATTTTATTAGACATGACTAAGTGTTGAGATGAACTTCCTCAATGTTAAGCTTGTATTTCATCATTGAGGATTTCTAGTGATCATCTTTTTAGTGGATGAATTTTTCATGCATGCACTCATAAGGATCAATAGTCAAAATTTCATATAGGCATCAACTAGAGAGCATGCCACAAATTGAGGATGAACATACTAAGTTCCTTTTGACTTTTAAGGCATAGATGATCTTAGAACATGCAAGATATGAGGACTATGGATTCTGGTTAAGTTTAGAGAGCATTTACATTAGTAGTAGTATTTGGAAGTTAGGGGTATTTTCATAATTTTTCTTTATCTAGAAGATTCTAACTTAGTGCAATTTTTATCATGGCCACTACCTCAATTCCAATTTCAACAGTCTGTAAGTTGGCCTCTAACTTACACTTTGATGATTATTTATGATTTATTGATAAATGCCACATTTAATTTATAACTGTCATATCTTATCTTCCATTTTGTCATTTTACATACAACTATCATTTTTGAAATGTGCCACATTTATACATATGATGAAGATCTTTTTTTCTTTTAAGTATTGTATGAAAAATTATTTTTATCACAACCCCAAATGGTAGGATGGGGAAGTATCCTGGTGGAACCTTTCTGTCCACTCTGGAGTGATTAAATATGAAGTGGTAACCCCTGGGTTGACAAAAAAAAGTCAACAGACTTCAAATGGGTGTACATGTTATGATTTTACGATGTTATGCTATATTATATTACCAATGCATTGAGAGGAGTGTATAGACAACGTAGTTTCAATGTGAGTTGTACTATGATCACCGACAGGTATTCACAGTGCATATGGGCAACTATGATGATACCATACGTTACGTTAATTCCATGATTTTATGTAATTCTTGATGAAAGACTAATTTTTTAACGACGAAAGTGAAATTATGTTCTTTGTAAGAAAATGTGCATCAAAAGTCTATATTTGTTTAGAAATCTGATGGGAGAGAAATACAGTTTTTCTGCATTGCATGCATTTCTTGCTTATCATACTTCATGCATAGTCTATCTTTGTGCACATTAGCTGTCTAACTTACAAAGATTTCAGGTAAATCTCACTCATTGTGAACGCACTATCATTTCACTCGAAATGATAAAAGTTGTAGATGCAGATGGACCCTACAGACCAATGGATCAAGAGGATTGAGGAGGAACCAGACATCGACAAGGGACTTGATCTTATTTTGATATTTCTAGGCCTAACCCTTTGTGCCATAGAGCGCAAGAAGCAGCTAGTTTAAAAGTTTTTTGGAAACTTGGTATAATGTGCTAAGATTAAGCTACCTGATGATTTGAAACTTATGGTTTAATCTATATTATTGGGATGATTTTGTTATTCTGGCATAAGTTCATTTTCACCCTTACTTTCTATTGTGATTATTGCATACTGTTAGCTACATTTATAGGATGCATTGCTTATTAATTGTCATGTACGGGGGTATGTAACCTTGTGTTGCATGGCCCGGTGCTCTAAGTCTCCATTGCATCCCAAGCGGAGGTTGTGGGTGTCACAGGGTGGTATCTGAGCAATTATGTCTCTCAGTAAACCCACGTGTACTTAGGTATATGCCAGAATATAGGTTTTGATTTTTAAATCGGGTAGGCTTGAATCATGAAGCAAAGTTTTGGATCTGACGCACGTACCTTATCGGATGGCACGTGAAATAAAGAAAAGGAACCCCAAAGGATCGAATACTCATCATGAGCAAGATCATGGTTTGGATGGAGGGCGCAAGTTGGCAGACGCAATTCGTCAGATGATGGACCATGAAACAGCAATAGGAGTTAATTCTAAGATGGAACCCTCAGGTTGAGAGGTAAAAAAATTGAGGTTGTTCATATGAGAAATTTTTTATTTACTAAACCCTAGTTTTATAACTGTCGAGAGACCCCTAAAAGCCAACAACTGGCTACTAGATCTCGACAAGACCTTCTAGATCAGTGGTTGTATGGAAGAGCAGAAAGTATAGTACACTAGGCATCTACTTCAAAGGGAAGGTGGCATTTGGTGGGACCCCAAGAGGCAATTACTGATAAAGGAATTGGGTCATATCATTGCTTTGACCTAGGATAGGTTCAAATAGGAGTTTGATAATCAATTCTTCCCTGAATCGATGAAAACCCATAAGGCCCAGGAGTTTGCCACTTTGGTACAAGACAATCTCACTGTTGAACAGTATGCCGCAAAATTTATGGAATTAGGAAGGTTTGCTTCCCACCTAATTGCTACAGAAAAGATGCAGGCCTAGAAATTTCAAGGAGGACTGCAACCCTAAATTCATAGCTACATGGCCGGATTTCGTATCAATAGCCCCACCTACAGTTAAAGAAAATTCTGAGGTCTTCACGCACAATTTACCTGGATTACCCTCCAATAGAGAGATAGAATTTGTTATAGCATTAGAACCTGTTATAACCCTGATCATAGGACACCATATCGTATGGCCCCTTTGGAGTTAAAGGAGCAAATAGAAGAACTGCTGGAGAAAGGACTCATTCAGCCTAGTTCATCACCTTGGTGTCTGCCAGTTCTATTTGTAAAGAAGAAGGATGGATCTTTAAGCATGTGCATTGATTATAGGGAATTAAACAAAGTAACAGTTAAGAACAAGTACCCTTTACCACGTATTGATGACCTATTAGATCAATTGCAAGGAGCATCAGTGTTCTCAAAGATAGACTAAAGGTTTACGTATCATCACCTCAAAATTAGGGATCAGCATATCCCTAAAACAACATTTCGAACTAGATATGGGCACTACGAATTTTTGGTCATGCCCTTTGATTGGACTAATGCCCCTGAAGCATTTATGGATATGTTGAACCGAGTATTCAGACCCTATCTGGATAGCTTTGTATTTAGCTTCATGGAAGACACACTAATCTACTCTAACAGCGAAGGAAGGCGTGGGCAGCATCTTCGCTTGGCTTTGGAAAGACTGAAAGAACATAGGTTGTATGCCAAATTTAGTAAGTGTGAATTTTGGCTTAAGGAGGTGAGATTTTTAGGGCAGATAATCTAGAGTCAAGGAGTATCAGTTGACCCCAACAAGGTCCAAGCTGTGGAAGATTGGAAGAGCCCGACTAGTGTCCACGACATCTGGAGTTTCCTAGGATTAGTAGGCTACTATCAATGTTTCATGAAGGGATTCTCCAAGCTATTAGAACCTCTTACTGCCCTAACCAAGAAAGGTCCTAAGTATATTTGGATAGAGAAGTGTGAGCAGAGTTTCTTGGAACTCAAGGGAAGACTCAAAACCGCACCAGTATTAGCTTTACCTGAACCCCATAGGCCTTATGTTGTATTTAGCGATGTGGCCAAATTAGGAATCGGATGCCTACTTATGCAAGATGAGCGAGTTGTCACCTATGCCTCACAACAACTGAAGAATCACAGACAAAATTACCCCACTCATGACTTGGAGCTAGCTGGCGTAGTTTTCGCTTTGAAGATTTTGAGGCGTTACTTATATGGTGCAACTTATGAGATCTACACGGATCATAAGAGCATCAAATACTTGTTTGTCAGCAGAATTTAATTATGAGACAGAGTAGGTGGTAGGAAACAATTTGCGGCTACTAGTGTGAAATCAAGTATCACCCTAGTAAGTCTAACGTAGTAGCTGATGCATTAAGTCAAAAGTTGCTGGATGACGATCCCAATTTCGAAGGAGGATCACTTCTGCATAGCATGAGGAACTTGCTAACTAAAGATCTTCATCTAGATGCAGCTCTTGCCGCAGTACAAGAGATTGTACCTATTATGTGGGAGGAAGTAAAGAAACGGTAGATGGAAAATCCCAAATGGGCAAAAGTTAGGTAGAAAGTAGAAAAGAAGGAAAGGCTAGAAGGATTTATCGTTAAGAATGATGGGTTACTGTATTACCAAAACCAAAAGGTAATTCTGACAAATCCAGAGATCAAGGATAAAATACTAAGAGAAGCACATCAGACCCCATACACGGCTCATCTAGGAAGCACAAGGATATATCGGAATTTAAAGCAACACTTTTAGTGGGAAGGCTTAAAGAAAGATGTAGTGGAGTATGTTAATTGATGCTCTGTTTGTAGAATAGTTAAGGCTGAGCATCAACGACCCACTGGAGAATTGTAGTCACCCTCAATTGTAGAATAGAAATGGAAGGATATATCTATGGACTTCGTAGTCGGATTTCCAAGGACCTCGGTAGGAAATAATTCTATTTTGGTTATAGTCGATCGCCTAACTGAGAGTGCTCATTTTCTACCAATAAAGAATACCGACAAATTAGAAAGACTAACTCGATTATTTATATCAGAAATAGTGTGACTAAATGGAGTTCTGAAAATGATTGTATCTGATAAGGATATGCGTTTCACCTCCTATTTCTAGCAAGGCCTTCAGGACGCTCTAGGCACTAAGTTGAAATTTAGTAGTGCCTATTACCCTCAGACTGAAGGGTAAATGGAGCAGACAATTTAGACGTTGGAAGACATGCTAAGAGCATGTGTGATACAAGAAAAGGGAAATTGGGTAAAGCTTTTGTCGTTGATTGCGTTTGCATACAATAACAGCTTTCAAGCTACCATTCAGATGGCACCATACGAAGATTTATACGGAAGAAAAATCAAATCTCCTTTATACTAGGATGTAGTAGGAGAAGGAAACAATTCTTGGTATTGAAATTCTTCAGGAAATGAAGGATCAAATTCAGTTAATAAAGGAAAGGATGAGGTCGCGCAAGGTAGACAAAGGGTTGTACCAAATATCAAAGCAGGAACCTAGAGTTCTAAGTTGGCAATTGGTTTATCATAAGGTATCACCCATGAAAGGAGTATTTCAGTTTGGGAAGAAATGGAAGTTAAGTGAAAGATAAGTAAGACCCTATGAGATATTGGAAAAAGTAGGAGTAGTCACTTATAGACTGAATCTTCTCGCTGAATTCCAAGGAATTCACAACGTCTTTCACGTATCTTCCCTCAAGAAAAGCTTCATGAATCGGATGCCAACAATTGTAGATTTTGAGGGATACTTCGCTCAAACTCGACCTAACTTATGAAGAAACTCCTGTTCAGATCATAGATTGGAAGGATAAGAAACTTCGAAAACAGAAAATTTCTTTGGTTAAAAATCTGTGGCGGAATCACGATGTAGAAGAAGCTCGATATGAGAAACAAATACCCTTATTTGTTTGGCTTGTAAACCTTTACGGCATCATCAAGGCATCTGCATCCATTCATGCACGCATGGCATACATCCCATTTCTATCCTATGACCTACAACTTCTCTTGTCATTTACAGTTACATCATGGGCAGAACTGACAAGGTTACACAATGAGGATGTTCGACCCCCAATCAACTTTAGAGACTTATGGTTGAGGGGAGACATTGATAGCTTGAGCATATGAGGGAGACTCTGAAGAGCTTTGAGTACCATAGGACTCACATCCTTGACAACGATGGGAAGGGTAACATCCATTCGAGGAGAGCCTTACCACACGAAGAGCGTCAGCCCCTTGATCCCATTGGTTTAGACGACACATTAGGATTAAGTCAAAAGAGTTTAGGTAATACTTTCAAAGTGACTCTCAACGAGAGAGTCCAGGCTATTCAGCCATCTTTCTCACAATGAAATTGGGAAGAATGAATTCAACTTTTTGGACCTGGTGCACGCGCATCCCTTAAACACGCTTCCCCTCCTTTGCTGCCCGTTCACGATTAATATTTTACTAATTTCATCTACTTGAATGGTTACCATGAGTATTTCTTAATTACTACTTTTTTTATTTTGAAAAAAAAAATAATGCCTTGGGTAGAAGGACTAATCGGTTATTTCTTTCAGCATGCCAAACATCTCACTATTAGCATTGATGGTACGTATATGTAACTCATTGTTCAAAGAACTATTCAGAGTTCCTAAAACTCCTGTAAGGTTTGTTGGAAAATCCATTGTCGGACTTGGTTTTTTCAAAAAAGTTTAGATTCATAAGTCAGTTCCCATGGTTGGCAGGTGGAGATGAATCACGACAGCTTTTTACTTGGATATGTTTTTATGCTATTACCTATTTTGTTGATTCTTCTCCAAACAAGAACCATGGATTTACAAATTTCATTAACCACAGACTTTAGTGAGCGGCGCCAAATCTTTCTATGGATTGCTTCTTTCGCCTTTTTCACCGTCAAAGTGCCTATGATACCAGTTCATATTTGGTTACCCGAAGCTCACCCCTCTAGCTATACTTGATCAGCCAAAGTCGAGCCGAGTTGCTAAGCAGCGCCAAGCTGAGCAAGAGTTGCCAATACCTAACTCCCACCTTTAACTCATCAGACCTTTCTGACTCCTTAGTGAGTCACTTACGATTTCGTGAGGGGGAGATCCTTGGCTGGAGAGTGATGAGATTAGGCAATGGAGATTTCCTGAGGAGCATGTTAATGCTTTTTATGACTCTGATGACGATGAGTATTACCATCATTCTCAGGATGAGGTTTTTGATGAGGATCCTGACAGACCCCCATCGAGTCCCGTGTGTCATAGTACTAGTTGGTGAGTCCTACTTGACTTTGTGTTTGTTGCATGTCTTGTTTGCTAGGACCCTGATTTTGAGGACGAAATCTTGTTTTAAGCGGGGAGGATGTAACACCCCCCCTATTTACCCTTATAGATTAACTCTTAGATCAACACTAGAATTTAGAAGACTAGCTCATTAGAGTAGTCCACCACCCTAGGAGCTTTAGAAAAAAATTAAATTAAGTTTAGAATTTTGGTTAAGATAATTGATCGATCACTACACGATTAGTGATCTTGAAACCATGTTTTAAGCTTGATTTTTATTCTTATCATTTTTCATCGTTTTGTTCTAAAATTTTCTTGTTTGGGTATCCATTTCCATTATTCTTAGGTCACATTAGGACTTTAGTTAAACCTTTATACATGTCAATAACGATAATGACATGTCAAAACCCGAATTTACTCCAATTGGCACCCATGTGTACTCGTGTGTAATGGACTGATGTGCCCCTAGCTCAAACCATTTTCTACCATTTTCTCAAAGTCATTTCCATCTTTCAAACACCCCATTTCCTTTCTTCAAATACAACCAAGTTTTGGTCACATTGATTTCAAGAGCCCTTGCCAAAACCCCAAACCAAGTGCACCAAATATTAGGCAATTGAATGGCATTTTTTTTATTATTAAGATTTTTTCCATGGGAGACACACCACACCACCCCATGCCACCCTCTTCTACTTCCATACATCAAAAGCCCCTCTAATTATCATGAAGAAATTTGAACCAATTAGAATGCACTTTTGAGTATCTCGACAACCACCATTAAATCACCTTATTCATTGGGTTGCCATTTATTTGTCACTTGGCAACCAATCCCCCACCATTTATCACCTATGTAGGGCACTTACGATTACCTTTAAGTTAGTCATAACAACCATAGAGAAGAGTCCAAGTGAAAAAGACAAAAATAGTTGGCCATTGGAAAACACCCTACCCGGTGTCATGATAGTATGTATGCCTTAATGGCATGCATTTATTCTACCACCATTTTCTCCACTACCACACGGAAACTCTCCCTCTTTCCCAATCGAATCAGCCTACATAGATGTCATCATAGTGGAAAGCAACCAATCACACCCCACGTGCAAGATATGATGACTATGGATTCTGGTTTAGTTTGGAGAGCATTTGCAATAGTAGTAGTATTTGGAAGTTAGGGGTATTTTCATAGTCTTCCTTTATCTAGAAGATTTTATTTTTCTTTAACATCGTATAGATTATAACTTAGTGCAGTTTTTACCATAGCCACTACCTCACTGCTAACTTCAACAGTATGTAAGTTAGTCTCTAACTTAAACTTTGATGATTATTTATGATTTATTGACAAATGCCACATTTAATTTAAAAATGTCATTTTGAGCATGAAATGTTATATCTTATGTTCCATTTTGTCATTTTGCATACAACCATTTTTTTGAAATCTGCCACATTTATGCATATCATGAAAATCTTATTTTAAGTATTAGATGAAAATTTATTTTTATCACGACCCCAAAGGCTAAGATGGGGAAGTATCCTGGTGGAACTCCTATATCCACTCTAGAGATTAAATATGGAGTGGTAACCCCTGGATTGACAAAGAACAGTCAACATACTTCGAATGAGATCTTTTTAAAGAACGCCTGAGCGAAGCCATACGTTACGATACCTAATGCTAGCAGGTGCACCTGTTATAATTTTTACGATATTATGTTATATTATATTACCAATGCGTTGAGAATGAGTTGTACTATGGTCACCAACATGTATTCATAATGCATATGGGGAACTGTGATGATATCATACGTTACGTTAATTCCATGATTTTATGTAATTATTGATGAAAGACTAAGTTTTTAATGATGGAAGTGAAATTATATTCACTGTAAAAAAAAAGTGCATCAAAAGCCTATTTTTCTGGAGAAATCTGAATGGGAGACAAATATAGTTTTCTTTTTCCATGGCATGCATTTCATGTTTATCATTCTTCATGCATAGTCTATCTTTTTGCACATTAGTTGTCTAACATACTTAGATTTCAAGTAAATGTTACCCTTTGGGGGCCCACTATAATTTCACTCGAAATGATAAAAGTTGTAGATGCAAATCTCCCCTATGGACCAGTGGTTCAAGAAGATTGAGGAGGAAGCAGACGTCGACATGAGACTTGATCCTATGTTGGTATTTCTAGGCCTAACCCTTTGTGCCAAAGAGCGTATGAAGTAGCTGGTTTAGATTTTTTGGAAACTTGGTGTTTTCTACTAAGATTAAGTTACCTGATGATTTAAAACTTATGGTTTAATCAATATTATTGGGATGATTTAGTTATTATGGCATAAGTTCATTTTCACCCTTTCTTTGCGTTGTGATTATTGCATATTGCTAGCTACATTTCGCAGATGTATTACATATTAACTATCATGTAAGTGGTATGTAACCTTGTGTTGTATGTCCCGACACTCTAAGTCTCTGTTACATCCCAAGCGAAGGTTGGGGGCATCACAGTTGTTAATGGCTCCCAAAAAATCCTTGCGTCTTTCTGGGCTGGCTAGATCTTCCAACTCTACCCGTGCCACAAACGGGTAGGGCGACACCATTCCAGAGGAGTGTGCTAGCTTCTCGTGCCGTTCAGAGGTGACTCCCATCGAGTTGGAGTCGTTGAGGGAGACCTACAGGATTCCTCGAACTGTGGAACTCAAGGTGTCTTCCCTACCGAAGAGGCAGTACATTCCAAGGGTTTTGCCTCCAAAGGGGCAGTGTACCCCGCCATGTTCTCTAGTGGCCTCAAATTGCCTTTTTGCCATCCAATGCAAGAAGTGCTGGATCTTTTTTAGTTTGCGCCTGCTTAGCTCCCCCTGGCACATGGAAGATCCTTGGGTCGTGCTGCATCATTTGGAGTTGCACGTTGGAGGAGGTCAGGGCTTACTACCCAGACCTCATGGTGTGTGAGTTCCTCCTCTTCCAAAGCTCTTCCTCACTTTCAGCCTCTATCTTTGCACACTCCAGTATGAAACACTTCTTCTTAAACTCTAAAATTACCCTCTTATTGTCATCTCACCCTTCTATCTTCACCTCCTCCAACCGTTTCTCATACCTCTCCACAGTAGGTGGGTGACTCTTGGCTGTGTCTTGGAGTTTAAGAAGAAGTGTTGAGTTTCTTTGAGGTAAACTCTGGCGTTACATCCCTTGTTGAGTTTCTTTGAGGTAAAATCTGGCCTAATTAGCTACCTCATTACATCCCTTGTTAAGTTTCTTTTAGGTAAACTCTAGCGTTATTGGCATGTCGTAATGATGGAGAGCCATGTCTACTAGTTCTACTGGAACCTGATTTGATCAGGCTTTCGTTTGCTTGTGCCTCCATGACTTTCTGTTGTGTCTAGTAGACTTATGATGTATGTCATTGTAAGCTTGCGGCTTTATGTGGTAACTTGCTGCTTCACGTTGTAATTTGTCCATTATAAGCTTGCGGCTTCATGTTGTAACTTGTCGCTTCATGTTGTAACTTGTTTATTGTAAGCTTGCGGCTTCATGTTTTAACTTGTCGCTTCATGTTGTAACTCGTCCATTATAAGCTTGCGGCTTTATGTTGTAACTTGTCACTTGACATTGTAACTTGTCCATTGTAAGCTTGTCGCTTCATGTTGTCAATAACATTATCCTTTTTGCTTTTTGTTTATCTCATGTGGCCATATGCTTTAGGGGTCTCCTTGTTTTTTCTTTGCGGCCGGCCTCAGGGCTTTGACCCCGGGTATTATGGGTCCACGTTGGGCAGAGGGGTTGCCATCATCTAGAGCCTTACGGTTCACCCTGCCAACCGATGGCTCCCTGCTTATATTGACTTCGTTTGCCTTCGTTAGTCAATTATCCTCTTGGTGCGTTTAGCGATGTTGTTGATGAGGTCAATGTCTCTCCACTTTTTCAATTGAGCTAATTTCCTTATTTTTTCCAACGATCTCTCGGATGTGATTTACCCCGCCAAGTCCTTTAGTTCTTTCATTCTACGTTGCCATGCTTTATTTTGAGATGTAACCGAAAAAAATAGAAGTGTCATCAGCGTATGTTAGCCTTCATCCACTGTTGTCAGCTTGGAGGGGATGAAAATCCCCCTTAAGAGCTAAGATGCATTAGGGAGACTTTGGTTGCCTCCTCAGGGGGAGTGGCCGAGAAGCATGTTGCTAACTTGCATCTATGGCCCTCCAAGTAGCACCGTGGTTGTGGAGTTGAATTAAATAATCCGGGCTACCCTTTGATGTAATGGGGGTTGGGGTAAGTTACTTGGATAGCTATAGGGATGGTCCCGCTCTCCACTGCGAGGAGACAAGCTGGCCTCTGGCTTGACCAATCTCCTTGGTGTGCGGGGAGTTAGGTTGTTCAGGCAATTTTGGACTAGACTGCCTCCTGCACATTAAAATTACGTATTTAATTCTTGACTAAAAAATATGCAAGTTATCATAACTTTATCGTTAGCTTTGTAAGAGTTACACTTTGCAAACCTAGGCCCTTTGGCCTATGATGCGATGTGCTTGCTGTTTTTTACCATGTTGTTGATGTTTGCGTTCCTGAGTGTAGTATTTGGACAATTGAACAACTCGGCCCACACTCTGTCAAGGAGGGGTCGAAAATGCCTCACGTCAAACCTCCCCTTTACCCATTAAAGAGGTAATTCGAACAACGGTGTGGCTAGTCCGCTCCTTCTCCGCAATCGGGGTCGGGGTAAGTTTTTTGGCAGACTTAGGATTGGACTCACTCTCTGTCGTGGGAGGGACAAGGTGCCCTCTAACTCAACCAGTCCCTTTGTCCTCATAGGAGGTAAGTTGTTAGGGCAGTCTGCTACTAGACTCGCACCCGCCCGTTGACACATGAGGGAAGGGTAAGTTTGGGTCAGGCTAGCACTGATCCCACACTTCACCGTAGCGGAGGTTGAGGTAAGTTATTTGGGTAGCCGAGGGCTAATCCCGTTCTCCACAGCAGGGAGACAAAGGGGCCTCTGGCTCGACCCGTCTCCTTAGTCTGAGGGGACGCAGATTGTTATAGTAGACTGTAACTGGACCTATCAGGGAGGGGTCAAAATGCCCCTGGCCTCTATTGACGCTTATGAGGAAGGTAAGTCTCTGTCCTTCAGTAGCTGAGGACTACTCACACTCCATCGGGGAGGGGTCAGAATGCGTAACAGCCCGCTAGAAATTCATTGGTGGAATTTCTATTGACTTTAGGAATCTCGTGAAAACCCCATAAGTTTTTACGAATCGACCAATTGAATAGGTTTTAGTCTGTCAACATAGTCAGTGTTGTCACTTACTATGGTGCTAGAAATATGAGTTTTATTTATTTGAGATAGTTAGAAGTGTCAGAATGCGTTATGGTTTACGCCATTAGACTCAATGGATTATCTAGGATTATATGGTGCAATAGCCTATTTTCATATTTCTTGACGAAACGTCTGTTGGAAATTGTGAAACTATTTTTAGGGGCACTTCGAGATTGAATTTCGGTAAAATATTTTCACTATAGGTTAATATGAATATTTAGGAATTTTTAGTGTTAAGTTTATGATTCACTTTTTTGGAGTGAATAGTAACCTCGGTAAGTGCACCAATTGCAGTGTTTCAAAATCACAGAGTGGAATGTCTAAATTAGATTAGAGAAATTTTATTTGGACACTTGGCAAGATCTTAGCCACACTTAGTGAATAATATTAAACACTTGGCACCATGTGGAGTGTTTGATGGATTTGAAGGAATCAAGCTGTGAAATCATGCCACTTAAGCAAAACTTTGTTTCATCTGCTCAACCAAATCAGGCCAGATCAAAGAGGGCTTCAATCCTAGTAAAACTCTAAATGGTGGAAATCCAATTGAAAGCCCAAAAACATTGTTGAAGTCGGAACCTTAAACAGTTTCCCCAAAACCCTAAAGTTGGCCTCTAAACATTTTCTAATCCTTCATTGTTGAAGTCGGAATCTAGCATTGTTTTTAATCACTTGATTAAATCAATTCCACATGCTATTAATCCTTCAAATTTGTGTTAGAACATCACTATCCAACCTTGTTAACCTTGAAAATTTGATTGGGCCAAGTGATATTGGATTTGGGCTTCATAGCAACCCAAACCCTCTTTAAACCCCAAAATTTAGGCCCATTTGGTTTAGGCCCACAAAATTGACCACATTAGCATTGCTTCATGGCTAAGTTTTGTACCCTCACTTGGCTGGCTAGATCTTTACAAGAAGGGCCTAGAAGGTTCTTGAAATACAAAGCTAAAGGGCCACCTCACTCTTTCACTCTTACACTCCACCTTGAGAAAAGATCTTGGATTGATTTTTATGAGAAGAAAAGGGCAACACTCAAGCTTCCTTTCAGTCCTTTCACTTTCCATAACTTGTTTAAGAGGCTCTCCAGTCCACTTCCCACGAAAAGCAACTCTCCTTTACACTTTTCCTTCATAGAACACAAAGGACACTCTCGGACAGTTTTTCATACCTCTTTTGAACGCCTATTTTGAAGCTTTTGTAAGTGTTTTATCGTAAAGTTTCATTCATGCAAGTTGTTTCTTTTGGAGTTTAGTTTACACGGGTAGCTTATTTGTTCCATTTGGAGATAATTTGATTGGTCAAAAGTTGTTTAGACCCCAGAAAGGTCATTCTGAGCGATAAACTGGAGAGTGTATTATATTTTGGAGTTTTTTACCAAGCTAATGTATAGATCTTGGTCCGAAATTTTTATGGAGTACTGTTAACATGTGTATATGATTATTGGTTGAGGATTTGTTGCATGATTAAAAGTTTTGGTGAAATATTTTCTTAGGTCTAGAAACTTAGAAACTGGAAGAGGAAAAACAGTTTCTGTTTTGAGAAAGTTTAAATCTTTTATGGTTTAATCTCATTCCAATGGCTTTGATATTTTTATTGGAAGATCCTAAGCCTCTTCTATACATGTTAAAATTTTATTTTGAAGATAGGAAATTTTATGCATGGAGATATTCGGTTAGACCAAAGTGATGATGTTCTTGGCTAAATTTATGTTTTGGTTGATGTTTAACTATGTGATCTTGAGTTTGAAGCTTGGATCTGTTTTAGAAATTTTTTTTAAACCATGTGATGTTTTGGTTTGAAGATCACATCTTTATAAGTCGTGGATCAAGAGGTTGATCAAAACAAGTTAGAAACAAAAATCTGTTTTGAACTTAGAAGAGAAACCAAAAAGTTCAAGTATGATTTTAGTGATTTTGATGACTTTTGTTCATGATTCAAAACATGATTATTCTTAAGAATATGTTATGAGTATAGTAGAACAAACATTTTGGTTTAATCATGAGTTTCAAGATTTGAAAGAATTACAACAAAAATCAAAAGAAATAGCCTTTGTAAGTTTCGGCCCTATAGAGTTTTAATGGTTGTATTTAGTTTTAAATTTTTCTGAATTAATATTTGAGTTTAGGACAAAATTTACATAAGGTATGTAAATTTTGGTAATTTTTGAAGTTAGGATGCAAAATCCTTAAGTTAGGGGTAAAATCGTCATTTTTCCACATGTAGAGGGTAAAATGGTAATTATACTCTAAGTTGATATTTTTCCATATTCCTAATTGTTAGTGATTAAGTTTTAATTTTTAGAAATCACTACTTTCAGTTTCTCGTGATCGCACTTGAGTTTTGTCTCGAAGTGCGAAGATCGAGGTAAGTTAGCTTTTAACTTACTATCAGTTTAATGTGTATGAGTGATCAGTAAGAGAACTAAATTGTATGTATGCATGTTATCATATGTTCCATGCCAAGTCATTACATATTTATTTGTTACACATAATTTATTCTGTCATGAATTATTCATCTGTTATACAAGATATTCTGTCATGTATTGCTATACATTGCAAGTATGTCATGTTAAGTTAAGTATGTCATCTGTTACATGTATTTCATGTCACGTAATATTCATTGTCACATATTACGCCATGTTAAGAAATGTTGTCTGTTATATGGTATGTCATGTTACGAAATGTTGCATGTTACATGTATGCCATGTTATGAAATGTTCTTTGTTACATTTACATCTCGAAGTATGTCATGTCTGACGTCTTGGTTCATGTCATGTTATGCTACATCAGGACTTCTGTCTTTTATTTCACGTTCATGTTACGTCACGTTACGAAATATCATGTATGCTAGTTAAGTTATTCATGTTAATCACGACCCTAAGCGCTAGGATGGGGTAATATCCTAGTGGAACTCCTTTGTTCACACTGGAGTGTCTAAAGAAGTGTGAAATTCCCTGGGTTGACGAAGTACCTTCAACAGGTTGCGAATGGAGCCTAATTAGCTGGTCACTAGAGCGTGCCAGACACTAACGCCGACGGTGCCACACATTATGTTATGTGTGTCCACAGCAAGTGTGGCACAAACAAATAAGTCATGGGGCCACAACAACTGTGGAGCATGAAGTATGGGGCCACAACAATTGTGGAGTACGTATTAACGCACCCACAGCTGGTATAGAAACATGTGATGTGATGCGGTAATCGGCAGGGACACACGGCTCAAGGAGACCTGTGTAGCACCCATATGGTCACTTTAATGATTAAGTCTATTGAATAAGATTCCAAATTCATGCATTTCACGTTCAAGTCATGTTTCAAGTCCATGTTATGTTTCAAGTTCACGTTCATGCTATGTTTCAAGTCCATGTTATGTTTCAAGTCACGTTCATGCTAAGCTTCAGTTTCAGTTTAAATTATGTCAGTTATGTTATGTTGTATGTCAAGTTATGCTATGATTACTTATGATTTAATTATGCATTCATGCTTTTACTGCCATGCATGCATCATTAACCTGTGTGGAAGTTTCTTGTTAACTCGCTGAGATTTGTAATCAAATCTCACTGTGGTAGTCCCAACCACCATTCCTCCCGAATGATAGATCTTGTTACAAGATCTGAAGGAGAAACGGGAATCGAGCAACTGGAAACGATCGACTAAGCGATGGTGCGACATAGATGGTAGTACAGTAGTTACCTCAGGTTACTACTTGTATTTGTGGAGTTCAATCTCCAGCACTCTTTTGATCACAACCATATGGACTATTATTGTGATCTTAGTTGTTTAGTATGTTGTTAAGTATGAAGTATGTTTTAAGTATTTGAGATATTTCAGTTTGGTGCATAGTATTGCTAAAGAAAACATTTATTATCCGCAACAAATATTGCATAATGCTAGATGCATGATAGGAACATTGCATCTTATATGTCATGAACGGGGGCAAGTAACCTTGTGTTGCATGTCTCGACTCTTCAAATGTTCGTCCGATCCCAAGCGGAATTTGGGGGTGTCAAAGAATGCCTCAAGCCAAACCACCCCTTTGCCCCCCGAAGAAGTAATTCAAATAGCGGTGTGGCTAGTCCACTCCTTCAGGCAACCTCGGGGTTGGACTCGCTCTCCGTCATGGGAGGGACAAGGTGGCCTCTAGTTTAGCCCATCCCTTTCTTCCTCGTGGGAGGTTGGTTGTTCAAGCAGTCTACTACTAGACCTGCTCTTGCCAGTTACTGCAGGGAAGGGTAAGTTTTGGGTTAGGCTGGCTCTAAACCGTTTTGGTCACAGCAATGGTTAGGGTAAGTTGTTCGAGTAGCCATGGGGCTGGCCCTGTTCTCTACCAAAGGGAGACAAGGCAGCCTTTGGCTAAACTCGTCTCCTTGGTCCGCGGGGAGGTAGGTTGTTTGTGCAGTCTGCTACTGGACCCTCTCCCACCTGTTGATGCTTACGAGGAGGGTAAGTCTTTTCCTTCAGGTAGCTGAGGACTGACTCGCACTACATCCCTTTGGTACCCCGCGAGGGAGGTAATTCAGACATCGATGTGGCTGGTCCACTACTTCACCTTGATGGGGGTCGGAGTAAGTTTTTCGGGCTGTTGGGGGGCTGGACCCGCTCTCCTGGACAAGGAGGTTAAGCCTCCTACTCACCTATCACCCTTTGTAAGGAGGTAGGTTATTCAGGCAGTTAGGGAACAGACCCACTCCCGCCCGTTGACATCGCAAGAAATGGTAAGTTTGGGTCAGCCTGGCGCTGATCCCACACTTTGTCATGGTGGAAGTCGAGATAAGTTTCTCGGGTAGCCTCGAGACTGGACCCGCTCTCCGTTGCAGGAGGGACAAGGTGACCTTCCACACAACCTGCCCTTTTGGTCCTATGAGAGGTACGTTGTTCGGGCAGTCTGTAACAGGACCTGCTCCCGCCTATTGATGCTTATAAGAAAGGTAAGATTTTGTCTTTGGGTGGCAGAGGGCCGACCCACACTCTTCCACAAGCAGGACAGAGCAGCCTCTGGTGTGACTCGTCCCTTCGGTGTCTTGCAGGGAGGTAAACAATCTATGGAGATTTTGTTGACAAAGATTACACTGATGGAGATTCTGTTAATGGAGATCACCTTGATAGAGATTTTGTTGATGGAGATTACGTTGATGGAGACTCTATTGATGGAGATTCTGCTACGTTCCTAAAACTCGGCATTGAAACACAACACCTCTTCCTCTAGTGCATGCATGAAAACATAAATTTGCAGGAATTAAGCTATCTTTAGCAATAAAATTTTTGTTGGTGTTCGGCATTCCAGGGGTGCAGCAGCTCATTTCCTTGGGAACCTTGGAGTTTGTAATAGCCCAGGCGATTGGTGGCAGTGACCACGTAGGGGCCTTCCCATCAAGGGCCCAACTTTCCCTCGTCTTGCGTTGTTGTCCAGTTTCTTTTAGTACGAGATCTTCGACTTTGAATGATCTTAGACGCACTCATTTGTTGAAACATCGCTCAGCCCTCCTTTTGTTGGCAGTGGTTCTTACCTCTACCTCAAGCCTAACTTCCTCTAGCAAATCAAACTGTTCTTCTAGCCGACTGTCATTGGAACCTTGCTCGAAGTGTTGAACTCTGTAAGTCGGGATCCCGATTTCCCGCCTCGTGGTCATAAGTGAGGGTGAAAGGAGTTTCCCTTGTCAGTTTCTTGTCAACAACACAAAATTTCAAAATAGGTGCGGTGCACTTTGCCTCTAGGACCGTGCACCCTCCCACTCCCCCTCGAGCCCGGCAAGGTGAGTCGTAGACTAAGGCCTGCCAGGGCTCCTTAAGCATGCCCTAGTCTCTCTTGGAGGTGCCGTTCATGGTGACCCCACCATCTTCCTGCTTCAGTTCTTGGACGTAATGTTCCCTCCCAGGACTTGCTCACCTCGAATTTCTCCCACTTCATGTTGGGGATCCTGAACTTCAGGGGCAAGTGCATAGCCATCACTTCTTTCGTATAGGGTAGACCAATGCTTGTGAGCAATTGGTCCACCGACGATGATGTGCCTATTTTCTTTGCAATCTCTTTGTATTTCCCTTTGAGATTGCAGAGCTCATCTTTCATGTTCTTTCTTTCCTCCTCCACGTTCAGTCCAGCTCCCGCATTTTGGGACTCCACGTGCTCATTATTACTAGGCTTCGCTTCTTCGTTTTGTACTTGTTGAGGTTTCCTGAGCTCCTCATTCTCCTTGCGAAGCTTTTGCACTTTGCCGGTCAACTTTGTTACCCAGTCCTCCATAGCTTTCAGTCTCACCTCCATGGCAACTTCCTCTGTGTCCCACCTAAGTTGTTCGAAATGGATTGTCGCAGGCATACAAAGTACATGCAAGATCTACAAGGATCTCACAAATGGCAATTAAATTACCCAAGTACCACTGTAACGTACGTTAATGCTAAATGAAAAGCTATTAGCACGGATTAGTAACTAGTATAAAGTATTTAAGAACACAATAATTGGTTACGACGGGAAACCTTTTGAAGAACTCTTCAAAGGTAAAACCTTACAGGGCAACCAAATCAAGGAAAGCCAATTTTATTGATTAAGAGTTTTACAAGTAAAACGTTTACAAAATCTTTGTGACTAAACATGTTTATCCAAGACACGCGACCCACTTGTCTTCTACTGCAGTATGTAGTCAGAACCTCTGACTCTCCCAGTCTTTGTCTTTCCTACTGGAACCTCCAGTGGTTGAAATTGAACAAGGCAACTCCCCCTTGGAGTATGCTCTCGCTCAATCCCACGGACTGAGCTTTTTGGAAAATCCTTCTCTCAAGAATTTTCTCTTGCACAATCTCTTGAAGTTCTACCTAGATCTTCCAGCTCTCAATACTTGTGACTTTGTGTTGTTCAAGTGTATGAAACCCTCAGCTGACTTCTCTACAAATAGGTAATCCTGTAATTGATTTGGAGAAGGACTCTGCTGACAGGTTTATCCAGAATCTGAGTCAGATACGTTGTTCACTGTCTGCGAACATCTTGGACTAGATTACTTCTTCTAAATTGCCTTGAGTTCAAATAAGACTTGTATTTTTATTTCTTCAACTAACTCTAAAACTCAAAACATGCCTATGACTCTTGTAAACTTGATCTTATAATATGAGCAAGATTTGATAAGAGTTATAATTCAAACACTCATCCTTATCGGATACACTACAGTCCTATCAAAGATACATTCATCCATAATTTGATTTGAGTACAAACTCATCTAATTCTAGCCAAACATAAATTATATTTACAGGCGCCAATGTTAACATCGTGTTTCGTATGCCTTTAGGCTTAGCAAAACGAAGTAGAAAATAGTTGGGAGAGGGTGGCTTTGGGGCTAGGCAGTCTTCGATGCCGAAGTTAGTGAAGTATTTTGGAAGTTTGTAAATAATGAGAGAGTCTAGAGACCAGAGCTTTTTCGTACCTGAAAAATTACTATTTATACTGGGAGTCTGGGGGGATAGATTGTTCCTATCCCTGGGGAGCCGATGTCATTTTTACTGTTCCTTTTGCAAGAGTTTTTTAGATGCGGCGTGCCTCGGTCATCATGCCACTAATGTGGCATGTGGCTCAAGTAGTGGTGCCATTAATGCGCCGTGGTTTCCCAATTTTCTTTACTCTACTAGTGTCTTCGGTGGTCTGTCAATGTTCCCATGTTAGAAGATCAAAGGTTCTTCGTCATTCCCATTTTGCCCTGTATGAGTCCCCATGAACAGCGCCAGGCCTTTCCGTCCCATCAGCCATCATTGTTTACTTTTCCTTGTAGGCGAGTTGCTTAATGGGCAAGTTTGGGCCTTGGGGGCTAGGTATCGAGGATTACTCTCGGCCAAGTGCTCAGTGGGCTTATGTGTGAGATGGAAATCCCCTTACAAGATGCTAATTTAAAAAAAAAAAAAAAATTTAATAATAATATTTGTTGATGGAAGATATGCAAAACCCAACAAATTTTTTCCCTTTTGTTGATAGTAAAATTTAAATGCCTTCCCCACACACAACAATGCAAGCTTCTTTTCTTGTGTCCTTATGAAGGCAAGTCCGGCCCCCTACCGGTCCACCCCACCTCCGGTTTCTTCTCTTCATTCCTTCTGTTAAATGTTTGGACCTGCCAGACTCATAATTCCATGAATTGTTTTTTGTTTATTTATTCACTCAAAACCATTTTTCTGCTTAATTATTTAATTATGAAGCTGTGTTTATATCTTATGTGTATTAAATATACATAAACTGCAAGCAATATAATACTCGAATTTTAATGCAAGACCCAATATTTGTATACTTGTAAAAACATCTTATATTTATTAAATAAAATATGAATCTAATTGGATTATTAGGACAATAATTCTAATAATCTCTATGCTTTTTTTGTTGTGCATACTTTGATCATTTTGGGGATGGGATGTTTGGGTATCAACTTGGTTTGGTCAATTTTTCTGTGCTTTAAGGTCATGTTTTGATTTGTAACTTTGTGTTCACTACATTTTTGAACCAATAAATATAACTTTTCGCAACATGTCCTGGAGGAAATCACTATAAGAAAATTGTTTATTGTTACCAATTATTTCCTATCAAAATGATTATTTCCTGTCAAAATAAATCTATTCTCGTCACAAATAGTACTTTTAATCTGTTAGAAATACTAGATCATGTAGCGGAAATGTATTACTTCGTTGGTAAATCATAGATCTAGTGCTTTTGTTCAACAGATTCTTTAGCATCGTTGTTCATCCACAATCTTCACATAATGGTGGAGTGTGCTACATGGTAATACCAGAGCAACACTCACACATTCCACAGCCTAGATGTCGTGACTAAAGAGAACCATTTTAGAGAGAGATCATTCTTGATGCAAGTAAATCTTCCAAAGGGGAAAGGGGCTATGTAAATAACCTCTCCAAGTGTATCCCCCGACTGGCTATTAAGGGCCAGCCATCAAGTCTCATGTAATGGCTTAAGAGCCACTTTATAATCTCATGAGAAGGGGAAAGGGTAACCACTATGGGTATCCACTTCTTACAGCTCCCACTCGGACATAGTGGGCAAGACCCCAGGTCTGCATCTCTCAATATGTTCTCAAACTTGTTCATATTGGCAAATAGGTCGTGCGACCATCAAGCACTGCTATAAATGAAAAATGGGAGCACTATACCAAATCTCTCCGAAAGAAAACTAGCATAGCAACATCCCTAAAAGTGTCTCGTTATGCCCCGACTCATTTGGTCACATCAGACTAAGTATCTCTAATCCCTCTCGAGTCCAAATGACTCAGAGCAATGCTCAATCTCCATAAAACATAATATACTTACAGCTATGTTGCAACTCCCAAAAAGCAACATAACTTGTCGGCAGTGAGTAAACACCATTGTCGATGTGTTACCAAATAGTCTTCCCTTCGCCTTCATGTCATTTAGTTTCAGTTTAGTCGCTTTCTCAGCAATGTCCCTTTAGACCGCATCATTCATGGCCATAGATAACAGGTCAAAGTAGCAGACACTAAAACATCAACCTTGTGACATAGTCAAATGTCTCTTAAGGGCATAAATAAATTAAGGTTATCAATTATAACCTACAGAACTCACACAGTGAGGAAGCAGGGATCATTCACTCACCTCTACAGTTGGTCACAAAAGCACATGTAGTATGAAATAAGTGTTACGTTGGAGTTCTCTTTCAAAAAAGAAAGAGCATATATCTAATCTCAATACACCGTACAAATCTTAGTCTAGTCACTATCTCAGCGCCTAACTAGAGTCCCTCCATTTGCTCGCTATTCGAAGTGCCAAAGAGGTTCACGCATCTAGCTAAACCATAGGCTACATGGATTGTGGGTAACCAACCATGCACGGTCCTATTAAAGATGATGGACCTCATCTTAGCTCCCACTAAGGTGACATATCTTTTGTGTCCTACAACTTATCCCTTTCTGGACAAGTACCGAGTGACACATCGTCTCATCTTTGCTCGCTACCTCTTTGTAGCACCAAAAGCTATTGCTCGTGTGAGTGAGCCATTCTAAACCTGTCAATATACCTTTTTCACCTTAACTTCTAAATTTATGGTAAATGTGTGTGCTTACCAAAAAATGCTTCCAAGCACTCCACATGATCATAGAACACATCAATATCATGTGCACGATGAGCCATGTTTAATGATCATTTCTCTCCATGCGCATTCTAATGTGTAATAAGATATCCACGGAAACTAAACTCAAAGACAAAAACAAATTTTAAGAAGAATTCATCGTGCAAAAATACCAACTAAGGGTCAAAAAGCTCAACGTAAAAAGACGCAGAAATCTACTCGAGAGAGCACTTTTGAGTTTCTCTCTAAGAACGGGGTGAAGAAGTGATAAAAGTGAGTGAAATGTGTCTTGCATGACTTACGACTTTTGGAGGGGGGAGTTATATGCTTGAATGACCCTTGATTGGCTATGTCACATAAAGTAGAGAATAGTGAGAGGCAAGGACTGCATGCAGTAGCTGTGAGATATGGAGGTTGATGGGGTGGATTTTTCCTTCACATCAAGGCATTATTGGGTGTAGCTAATGGTAGTGGATCATCTGCTATATGGGGGAGGAAACTTCTTCAAGAAGCTTGCCAAGGTAGCCAAATTCGTGGACCTTGGTGGTCCTCGACCAAGTGAGCTTCAATTTGGGGTTTAAATGGGATTTAGTTAGCGTTTGAGATGCTATCAAGTCCAAATCTAATTTTTCTTGACCCAATGAAATTTCTAAGGTTTAAAAGATTGGATCATGATGGCATAACAAGGATTTGATTAATTAATAGCATGTGGAAGTGATTTAATCAAGCGATCAAACACAATGCTAGAAATCGGATTAGAAAGGGAACTTTAGGGTTGGGAAAACCGTTTAGGGTTTCGGTTTCAACCAAGCTTTTGGAGTTTCAATTGGATTTGGACCAATTATGGTTTCACTAGGATTGAAACCCTCCTTGGTCTGACACAATTTGCTTGATCAGATGAAACAAGGTTTTGCTTAGGTGGCATGATCTCACACATTGATTTCCTTCACAAATATTTCTAATAGTTCCTCATGGTGCTAAATGTCTAATACTATTTACTATGTGTGGCTAAAATCTTTTCAAGTATCCAAATAAAGCTTCTCTAACCTAATTTGGACATTCCACATTGTGATTTTGAAAACACTACACTGGGTGCATTTATCGAGATTACTATTTACTCCAAAAAAATATATAATAAACTTAGTACTAAAAAATATTAAATATTCATATTAACCTATAGTGAAAATCATTTACCGAAATTACCCCCGAAGTTCCCCTAAAAATAATTTCACAATTTCGAATAGCGTTACGTCCAAAATTTTGAAAATGGGTCATTGCACCATAAAATCTTAAAAAACTGAGCTTAATGGCATAGATCATAACGCATTCTGACACTTCTAACTATCACAAATAATTAAAATCGTATTTCTGGCACCATAGTGAGTAATAACACTGACTATGTTGACAGACTAAAACCAGTGCGATTGGTCGATTCGTAAAAACTTATGTGGTTTTCAAGAGATTCCTAAAATCAATAGAAATTCCACCAGTAAATTTCTAGCGGGTTGTTTAAGTGCGCACAGTTCTATGCTCAAGGTAGCCGCGCCCTAGTCGGCACTGCTCACAACAGACCTTGTCGTGGCTGTTCTGTGGCTCTGCGCGCATGTGGAGCCGCTGCTATCAACAGCCAACGCTGCCCCTTGTGGCAGTGTGTAGTTTGGCTCTGTCAACGTAGAACTGTGTCCCTACACCTCTGGTGGTCACCTCACCGAGGTTGTAAACACGGTACCTGTGTGGCAGCACCCAAGCTCGCGGTGCACACTCCTGCCTCTTGCGGTGATCATTGCACCCTCGAGCACATGTTGCTGCCTCATATGGAACAGCGTTAAGATCTAGAGAGTCTCCACGTGCAGGGGTATGCACTGCTTTACGAGAGAAGAATTGCACTTGGCCTCATTGAGGTGCTCCCAGTAACCCAGGTGCGCAGTGCATTGAGGTGAATGCAACCACCTTCAAGTGTGTTGATCTGCTGCCTCGTGTGGCCCAACATTAAGGTTCAAACCCACCTCATTTAAGAGTCGTGCTGCCTCATGCAATCGGGAAAAAGAAATCAAACATACAATGCAAAGTATTTTAATCATATTTGGTCAACAACAAAATTGCAACCATTGGGAACAATCAATTTGGCTCTAATACCAATGTTAGAAATATTAGATTAGAATATATAGCGGAAGCGATATTACCTCATTGGTAAATCATAGATCTAGCGCGGTTGTTCTACGGATTCTTCAGCCTCGTTGTTCGTCCAAAATCTTCACATGATGGTGGAGAGTGCTACGTAGTAATACCAGAGCAACACTCACATGTTTCATAGCCTAAATGTCATGACTAGAGAGAACCATTTTAGAGAGAGATTGTTCTTGATGCAAGTAAATCATCCAAATGGGAGAGGGGCTATGTAAATAACTCCTCTAAGCGTATTCTCCGGCTGGCCAGCCATCAAGTCTCATGAAGTGGCTTCATGACCCCCAAGAGAAGGGGAAAGGGTGACCACAATGGGTGTCCATTTCTTACATTATCGTAAATAACTCATCACAAATACTATTATTTTGTAGTAAATAGTAACTCATTACGGCATATATATATGCTCATTGTATCTTGAGCTTCATTTTAAATGCCAATTGGGGTTTGCACAATGCTAATAATTACAATATCTTTAGAGCTAGCCTTCTCAACAAACAACATGCATCCCAAATTTGAAATCAATCGACGTGTATTAAAATCACCATATTCAAATTAGCTAAAGGAATTAAACTGTGAAGTGCACAGTAGAACTTGGTCGTTCTTCGCTTCCCCACTTTGATTAATAGTCTTCTTCTATTTCTTCTTATACGGGCCGAACCCCCTTGCGTTAGCTTGAAATTACTCTCTTATCTCTAGAAGATAAACTCGAATTTCACCGCTAGCAAAATAATCAAGGCCGCTACCCCAAGCTTGTCTAAGTGGGCAAATGCAAGGTGCAGGACTAGGCTCCGACTGTCCATAAAATATATATACATCCTTGGTGGTGAACTTTAGTCTTTCCAAATTGGTCAAGATATCGGAGATAATTCAATACATGACTGCAATCGCACTGGGAGAGTGGAACTGGGGGCTTTTGGCTCTTGAGGTAATCGCCAAAGGTGGTCCAGTCCCTTCTTTTCTGTGACTCATAACGGCTTGGTGTTGTTTGTTGCTGAACATTAGAAAAACTTGACGGTCCTTCTGCAAAATTCTTCTTGTCGGACATCGTACTGGTGATTATTAATGCAGAATGAAGATATATAGATAGGTTTGATTTCGCTAAATAGGGTAAGCATTAACGTGGGTGAAAGGAATAGGAATAGGAATAGGAATGGGAAGTGGTGGAAGATGGAAGATCACATCAGGAGTCTTGACTAATGAGTTTACATGTCATATTGGGTCATATAAGTTGATTTTTTTCTATCTTTAATTCTCAACATTTATCATTTTTCCAATAATTAACATCATAATTAATTATAGTACTAATACTCTAATTTGTCAAAGGCATGCAGCCTTAATTAATTATTGAATTGAACAACATATTTACAATCAATGTCATAGTTGTTGCCAATGCTAATGTCGTTCACGTACGGGCCGGGCTGACATATTGTTGTTAAGTTGCAACTTGTAAGCTTGTTTTCTGATTGCACTGTTTATGGTTCGATAACTAATTAATATTAAGGTGCCGTTTGAATAGTGAGTTGAGATGATATAAGTTAAAATGAAACTTGAAAGCTGAATAAAATAATAAAATATAGTTAGAATATTATTATTAAATTGTTTTCACCTCTGAAGACTTCTCTTTAGACTTAAAAAAGTTGAATTATTTATTATATTTTGTGTACAAATTTAAAAAATTGTAATGATGAAAGGAGATGAGATGAAACACTTCTTGTATCCAAACGGGGCTCCATTTGCTCCTTTGGATATTTTGAGTATTTTAAAATTTTGTGAATAGTAATAAAATGGTTTAAGTTAAGATGTATTATTGAATTTTGAGTAAAGAAATAGAAAAAATTAAATAAAAATATTATAAAGTTAAAAATTCATTTGAAAATAATTTTGTAATATTATTTTTGTTTTAAAATTTTAAAATTATTAATATTTTATTTTTATTTTGAAATTTATAAAAGTTAATAATGAGAGTTTTCCTTAAAATTGGATGCGGTATTCTTGATTGTTCAACACCCTCCAATAGGCATATGTCACATCAGCACTCTTATTTTTTTAAGATAGGCCTTGTTGCATGGAATTGTAGACCAACTTCAACAATCTTCCTCCTCATCTTATTTCTCTCGAACTCGTTGCCGCTATCCTTTACCTTATATCGTCTTCATGAATTTTTCCGTAACCACCCAACATTGATAAACTCTCTTTAATCTATTCCTCCTACCCTCTCTCTCTCTCTCTCTCTCTCTCTCCCTCTCTCATATTTTGGTCTTCTAAGATGTTCTTTCAAGTGTCGTTCGTCTCTCTGCTGCCGGTTAGATTTTCTTTTGGGTGGAAAAATGTTCGGTTGGTTTTAAGATGTCCCAATGTCCCACCATCTCGTAGCATTCAATAAGAGGGGTTTTCTCATCTTGTTTTGTTTCTCTTTTTTTTTTTTTTTTTGTCCTAAAACCTGGAACTCTATGGATAAAGGCAGGTGATTGGCCTTTGAAATGGATCAATTCTAGATCTTCTTCACATGAAGTTTCAGTGACATCAAAAGGAAGATAGATTCAACTATAGATTCACCTTCTTTCTTTTTATTCTAAAAAGAACCCCTTTTGTATTTGTGCTACAATTGTTGTTACAAACTTTTGTGAAGGAAAAATCTTGAGGAGTCTAGTTTGGGGAAATTAAGGTGGAATACATGAGGAGGGGAAGTACTTGAACAAAGTGCACTAGTCACCAAATTCAAGGAACGCTGCGGTGGAGCAAGTGGTTGGCAGTACCAACAAACACTAGTTGACGATTAGCTTCCATGAATAGAAATGAGATGCTCGGTGTGGAGGGAGTTATGTTTTAAGATTTGAGTAAAACTTCCGTGTGGCAAAGCTTATTTGGAAACCAATGTGAAGCTGACATGCAAGACTCCCATTGGGTGGTGTAAGGTCCTACACATTGCATTTGTTAGAAAGTGCTTCTCTTAAATAATGATCTGATAAAAAGTTGTAAAAATCATAATATTTTAAATAATATTTAAGAAAATTTTCATATGACATCCTTAAAAACATATGTAACATAAAAGAGCAAGCGTGAACGAGATATTCTGGTAAAGATTTGATGTTTCCGGTTGATCATTCCAGACAAAACTTTAATGTAAAACAATCCCTTTAATTCGACCGAGCGCTGTTTTTTAGTTTTTCTTTTATTTTGAAATCCTTACTTATTCTCATTCACTTCAATAAAATAGTCAATTACATGTCATCTCCTTCAATTCAAAAGAATCAATATCAGTCGGCGCCTCTTCCAACCATATTTCTTCCCTTGTCATATGTAAAGCCCTCCTTGATAGGGAATGAGTTGCAACATTTCCTTCTCGATATGTAAACACAAGATCCTAGTCAGATCTCATTGAGAAAAAGATCTATATCTTCCACAATTTCCCTCAACCTTGAACAATCATTCTTGCAATCTTTAACATCCTATATCACATTTTTCGCATCTGCTTCAAAAATAACATCTTTTATGTTAAGCTTTTGACAAAGTTCAACAACCCTCCATAATGTATTACATTTTGCTAGGAAAGGGACCCTAGTAAATGATTTTCCAACACATTAGTGAGAATAGAACTTCCCCTCTATAGTTTCTTTCTATTAGGCCAAACCCCAATTTTTTATTCTCCACATCTAAGGCTACATCAAATTTGCTTTTGGTTAGCATTATGCTCTCTCCCGTTATCACAACTGCTTTTGTTTTCAACATTTGAGCATCTCTGAAATCAACCAAGTTCACTAAAGCAGAATTAATGACTTTATTTGGGCTATAAAAAATATCCTTAAAAGTGAAGTTAATGATCACTCTAAAGCTCAGATAGAAGATCACTTCCCAAATACCATGTAGTCAACCCACGTGCATGGGTGTTGTATTTTCGGAGGAGCCCATGAGGCCAAGGACATACAGGGGGCTAATATGGGTATGGAACTCGAGTCTGACAGACCACTAAAGGCACATGAGCATAAAGAAGAAACTATGTTTCCCTCATCTGATCTTGAAAATCGGGAAGCATTTAAAAGGTTTGAGGTGGCACCTACTGTGAGTCATAATGGCTCTAGGCAACAAGGCACTAGCAAGAGGATGGTGACAAGCAGTTTCAATAACACAGAAGCTCCCATGCGACCTGTTAGGGAGGACTTGGTGAGCACTATAAGAATGTGGAAAAGGAAGGCTTGTGAAAGGTCCATCCACACAAAAGGCAATGGCGATACACCTCTAGCTGACATCTCAAATAGGTCGGTCAGAGTCAGTTATCAGAGGGGTTGTAAAAGAAGGGAGAAACAGATTGAATCTATTTCCAAAAAGATTAAGAAGCATGATGATACAAAGGATAATTACCTTGCTAAGGCAAATATTGGTTTCCAGCCCTACCATAATCAATGAGTATCTTGGTGTGGAACTGTCGAGGACTTGGGAACCCTCAGACAGTTAGTGTCCTTAGAAATTTAACTAAGGAAACGTGTCACCTTTTAGTTTTCCTAGTGGAAACTAAAAGTGGAAACAGAACGACGGAAGAGGTTAGGAGAAGTCTGAAGATGGAAGGTTGTTTTGCAATGGAATGTGTGGGACTAAGTGGTGGTATTGCTCTTTTATGGAAAGAAAAATGGAATGTCAAAGTGATAAACTACACTAGATAGCACATTAGTGCACTAGTACCGGAAGAGGACAGTGGACCAATATGGCAATTTACAATCTTTTATGGACACCCCGACACTGGGAAAAGGAGCAGCAGCTGGCAACTTTTGAAGATGCTAAAACCTTCTAGCCCCATGGCCTGGCTGTGCTCTGGGGATTTTAATGAGGTCTTTCACCAAAAGGAAAAAATGGGAGGAGCAAGCAGACCTTATAAACAAATTGAGGAATTCAGGCAAGCAGTAGATTTTTGTGGCCTAAATGACATCCATTCATAGGGGTTGAGTTTTACATGGTCGAATAACAGGAATGGAAGGGATTTCACAAAGGAAAAAATAGATAGAGCCCTTGGCAACAAGGAATGGAATAACCTTTTTAATCATGGCTCGTGTACTGCCCTTGTTGCTATAAAATCTTATCATTCCCCTTTTCTCATTGAAACATGTAATACGAGTTATGGGAGAAGGAAAAGAAGAATGTGCTTTAGATATGAGATGGCATGGGAGCTGAAGGAAGAATGCCAAAAGATTGTAAATGAGGCATGGAAGAATGATAATGAAACAGGCTGTGAGGCCAGCCTACTCAGGAAACAACTTGGTGCTTGCCAACAAGACTTGCTGGTTTGGAAGTAGAAGACTAAACAACAAGAGCAAATTACCATCACACAAGGTCTACAAAGGATTGGGCATCTCCAAGATACTGGATCAGGCTACCATTTAGCTACCATGAAACAGATTCAGAAGGAAGTGGTATCTTCCATGGCAAAAAATGACCTAAAATGGTGCCAAAGGGCTAAACAACATTGGCTCAAGCTTGGAGATAGGAATACCCAATGCTTTCATATGTAGGCAACTAAAAGAAGGAAGACGAATACAATTAAATGTGTAGAGGCCTCACAAGGAAGAATTGTAACTGACCAGGCAGAGATTGGAGATGTCTTCACAGGTTACGTCTCCTCTCTATTTACTACCATCCATCCTTCTAATTTTTGTAACTATTTGCATGCTCTGGGTACTAAACTGGATATGGAGATGAAGGCATGGATAATGAACCCTTTCACTAGAGAACATAACAGATACCATTTTTCAAATGAATCCATTAGGATCCCTTGGTCCAAATGGTTTTCTAGCTCAGTTTTACCGAAACCATTGGGAGGTGGTGGGTGAGCAAGTGTGTAATTATGCACTCAAGGTCCTAAACCAAGGTGGTTCTCTCATTGAGGTTAATGACACCTTCATTTCCCTCATACCCAAAGTAAAAAACCCCAAGAAAGTAGTTGATTACAGACCTATTAGCCTGTGTAATATTCCGTATAAAATTGTCTGTAAAACTTTTGCAAATAGGCTGAAGGTCATACTTCCCAATCTCATTTCCCTTAACCAAAGTGTCTTTGTACTTGGAAGGCTTATCTCTAATAACACACTTGTAGCTTACGAGATCCTACATTCCATGAACTCAAGAATGAAAGACAAAAGAGGTTTTATGGCCCTCAAATTAGACATGAGTAAGGCCTACGATAGGGTGGAATGGAAATTTATTGAAGCTATCATGACCAAGATGGAATTCCCCCTACATTGGATTAACATAATCTAGACTTGTCTTAATTTTGTATCTTATTCGATCCTTGTGAATGAGGGAGCCTCAAAAGTTCTTTTTGCCTTCAAGGGGACTTAGGCAAGGGGACTTGTCATAACATAATACATTGGTGTATATTACGTTTGAACGATTATAAACTAT
Source organism: Juglans regia (assembly GCF_001411555.2). Taxonomy (NCBI): domain Eukaryota; kingdom Viridiplantae; phylum Streptophyta; class Magnoliopsida; order Fagales; family Juglandaceae; genus Juglans; species Juglans regia. Next base: position 19,634,365 of record NC_049910.1, on the reverse strand, counting down.
GTTCGAACATAACATACACGTTCGAACGGTAAGACTAACCCGTTTGAACGGATTCATTCCAGATTTCAATCGTCTTCAACAACGGAAAACCCCATTAATCACGAACTCATAGCAACACAAACAACAAATATCCAGAGCATACAAATTTCTAACATTGCAAAATATTATATTCAAACCAAAATGAGAATATAAAATGCATACCTGAATTTTTGGAGATGAAAAGGCAAAGAGATTAGATTATATGCCGTGCAAAGGAGCTCCCCAACAAGTAGTAATCTGAGAATAATTGAGTGAGATGAAAACTCTTTTGAATTTGGGGGCTAGATTGAGGAAGAATTATACCTGGTGTCTCGAAAGGTCTCTGTTTCGTGAGAGACTGAGAGTGGCGCACGGGAGGAGAGCGAGATTGTGCGGTTCTGTCATGCATTTGCAAAAGATTTCCTGTTCGAACGGTTAGTTTACTAACCGTTCGAACGTGAAAATATGTAGCGGGAAAAATTCTCTTCTAAATTTTCACGTTCGAATGTATAAATAGTATGTTCGAACAGTAATGGATGCATTCTCGCTTGAACATTAACCGTTCGAACGTTTATTGTTAACAGTTCGAACGGTTTGGTAAATGTTTACTAATTTTTTTTTTACACCATACCTTCAAATAAAAGAACAATAATAATATATATAGACATATTAGATGATACTATAGTTTAGTAACATAGTAATATCATGTTAATATATTAGACTATAACACAAATATATTATGTTAATATATTAGACTATATATATAACATATATATAATATCATATATATAATATCATATATAATGTCATGATCTATAGTACTAGCATATATAGTATCATCTAATTAGACTATAATACAAATAATTTATGTTAATATATTAGACTATATATATAACATATATATAGTATCATATATAATGTCATGATCTATAGTACTAACATATATAGTGTCATCTAATTAGACTATAACACAAATATATTATGTGAAAATATTAGACTATATAAATAACATATATATAGTATCATATATAATGTCATCTAGTACTAGCATATAGTGTCATCTATAGTACTGCAATAAATAGTGTCTTCTAATTAAACCATAACTAAAATATAATATGTTAATATATTAGACTATATAGATAACATATATATAGTGTCATATATAGTGTCATCTAATTAGACCATAAATACTTAATTAATATCTTAATATATTAAACTATAGATAACATATATATAGTCTCATATATAGTGTCATCTAATTAGACTGTAAATAAAATATAATATATTAATATATTAGTATAATATTTAAGTAAACCGTTCGAACGGTATTGCATAAATAAGTTCTCGCGGAAGGTCATTCTCACGGACGTTCGAACTATTAACAAAACTTCATTTTCTCCAAGTGAACCGTCCATCTTCGCCATTTAAAGCCGCTGTCGCCATCGCGAACAGTACCTAGTCGAAGCCTCTTCCTCTAAGCACCGGTATGCTACTTTTCTAACTATTTTATCGTTTAAATTTAGGTTTTTGATGGATTATTTGTTTAAATTAGGATAAAATAATTTATCCATCAATACTCATTGTAGATTTGCTTAAATCCATTGTAGGAAGGTTTATTTAAGTCTCTTTGTATTTGTTTGTTGAAAAATCGATGGAATCGAAGGATTCCATGGATTTCAATGACTGAGTCAACTCAGCCTAGGCGCTAGGTTAAATTCGTATAACGTTCGAACGCTGGTTAGTGCGTTTGAACGATACCAGCCAAACAGTTAGTAGACCTTTTGAACGTTGGTTATACGTTCGAACTGTATACAAGCCAAACACATACCGTTCGAACGCTATTTTAAGCATTTGAACGCAAATATTAATTTTATTAATATTAGTGAATCAATGTTTTTATTCGATATTGTAGTTTTATTAAAGCTTAACGAGAATAGATATTATATTATAATTAAATTATTATAGAAATTTATCACATTTTGTTAAATATTTAATTTCTATTAATATTAATCTAATTATATTCTATTAAATTACTATTCGTATGTAATTTAGTGATTAGTTATTTATTATATTTTTATTGTTAATGTTTCTTAAACTATTTAATTGTAAATTTCAGGTTGATTAAAATGTCTTCTTCTAGGGTGGGACGTAAGCGACGCAATCCAGCTGAGACTAGTATCAGTCCAGGCAGGGATATGATTGTTTCAGTAGAGCAACAAGTGAAGCTTTCTAACTTCCAGAGTCTTGTCTGGGAGGGTCATTCCCAGCCATCAATCTTCAACGATCGTGGTTGGGGACCTATCTTAGATGAGACGGATATATCATGGGGGACCGTCTCCTATATTGACATTATTTCTGAGTTCTATAGAGATCTCGATGGTGCCAGCCCAGATGACGGAGGGGTATACAGGATCTCTGTCCGAGGAGTTTTAGTTGTATTTTCACGAGACGGACTCGCTGAGCATCTCGGTATTCCTAGGCTGCCAGATGCATATTCGAACGTGGTGCATAGAGAGTCTGATCCTTCAACTAAGGCGGAGACAGTTGAGGAGGAGGCACCAGTTTATACAGATGAGGTCGATACCTTTGCTGATTATGAGGTGAGGGATTTGGTTGTTGGTCCAGATGCTCTACCGTATGACAGGATGAGAGCATCAAGCAGGCATATCTTTTTTCTTTCTTCAAGATCCTGAATTTCATAATTGCCAACAATATAGACCCTCGGCAGCACAAGACAAAGGTTCGCATTGACCGGACGAAATTATGATACGGGTCGCTTGTGGTATTCCTATTGACCTGGTGGACTATATATTTGATAGGATTTGATCGGAGTCTCGGTACATTTTGAAGGATATACTGCCATTCGGGATCTGATCACCCGATTTCTGCTATTACCCGGTGTTGTGCCTGATGTTGCTGAGCGTAAACGGGAGCTGATGAGACTGATCAACAGCACCACCCTCTCACGCAGCACGAGACACTCGAGACTGCTTCTTCGTGGACATGTTCCAGACCCGGTTGATCCTTATAGAGATGCACAGCTGGGAGATCATGGAGTATTGGCTGTTGAGACATCCAGACAGATCGAGACACCAGTACACAATGCTACTCGTGAGGACATGGCCAAGGTCGTGCGTGCAGCGATCAGCGGAAAAACATCAGCGTTGATCGATGCAGTGCGTATGGAGGTCCGTTCTGCTGTGTCTGAGTTTCCTACAGAGATTACTGGTACCATCTCTGAATTACGGAAGTTTGATGCCATGACTGTGACTCAGGTCACCATCACTACACGCCTGACACAGATAGAGGAACACTTAGCTGCAATCGAGGAAGTGTGCAAAGAGTTGGAGTCATAGTACTTTCTATATTTTATTTATTTATTTATTTATTTTATTTTTAGAATGGACAATATTTAGTGTTTTGTAAATTCAATATTTAATTATGAATTAGTATTAGCTTATATTTTCTAAACTAATTATTGATTGATATTATTCCTATTATTTAATTGATAAATTTGTTATAGTTACTAGTTAATATAAATATAATTCTCTAAAAAAAAAAATTTGATCACCATTCGAACCATGCAAATAACGTTCGAACAATATTGATTCATCATTCGAACGGTGAATATTGTACGTTCGAACGATAGATCAATTTCCCGCTACGATAATGTTGCTTAACGCACTAAATTGCACGTTCAAAAAGTGATGATTTATCATTTGAACGATGAAATTGTAAGTTCGAATGTAAAGCAGTTTCCCACTATAATAATTATACTTAATGACACAAAATGTACGTTCGAACAGTGCTGATTAATCATTCGAACGGTTAAAATGGTACGTTTGAACGGAATAACAATTTTTTCGCTATAATAATATTACTTAAAGTGCCAAAATGTACGTTCGAACGATTAAATTTAACCGTCCGAATGTTAAAACGTTACATTCGAACGGTTTCATTATTAGGGACAAAATATTTCATCGCTAATTATCCCGTTCGAATGCATACTAACGGGTTTGTTCTTCCTTCAATTTTTTGGGACGAAATCTTAAATTGGTCCCTAAAGCTCACTTTTTGGAACAATTTTCATTTGATTCCAAAATAAAATCGTCCAAAAAAATCTTTTTTTTGTTGCAGTGTTGACGTCTAGATATATATTATTAAGATGATGGAGAGTACCACTTTAATATATTTAGATTTGAATTAGAGAAAAGAAAATTTAATAGTAGGCGTAATGATTTGTTCTTACAAGTTATGATGTACATGTGACATCCACATTTTGTTGACATCAGCATATTATTCAGATGATGGGTAGTAACATATGTCGATTTGAATTAGAGAAAAGAAAATTTAATAATACGCGTAACGATTTGTTATTACAAGTTAATTATAACGTACACATGACATCCACATTTTGTTGACGTCAGTATATTATTAAGATTACGGATACGTAGTACCACTTTAACATATTTTGATTTGAATTAGAGAAGAAAAATTTAGTAGTGTGTGTAACGATTTGTTATTACAAGTTATGATGTACAAAGTGACATCAACACGTAAAATTAGAGAAAATCATAAAGAAATGGTATTAAATATATATTCTTTTATGACGATTTCTTTATGATTCATCGTAAAATATATACCAATTATTAGCAGGAATTTGTTCAAATGGAGGGAGACATGTTTATTATTAATGGGTGACAAACTTGGATAGAGATGCAATGATAAAACTTTCCTTTCAAGGCTGATCCTGTGGATCCATATGCCCACCGACTAAACTGTAACGCCCCGTACCTGAGGGTCTGGAGAGTTAACTCATGTCACTTAAAAATCATTTTCCTTCCACATAGTACATATTCTAATCTTTCTCAATCGCACAAAATACTCATATATTTACATCAATTACTCCAGAATAACTATTCTAAGACGATACAAAATTTAATATAAACATCAATCTCCCAACAAATCACATCATTAGAGCACAACAAGCTTACTGAATGAAAATCCTCAATACCCATATAAACCTTCTATGCTTAAACCATCATTCTTAACTCTTCTCACCCATGCTCCATATCCTTGATCCTCAACTGAAACATTCAAATCATCTGAAAAATATTGTGGAGATAAGGGGTGAGTTATCAACAACTCAGTAAGCAGGGAACATATGCTAGCATGTAAACATGAGCCTTTTCAGAAAGTTCAATATGCAGAAAAAAAACATTTTATTTTTATATGCAGATCTCTGAAAACGTGTTATTAGAAAATCAGAGCGACTTTTCAAACATTTCATACTCAAGTCAACAATTCATATTTGAGGATCCATTTCATATTCAAAAACGCTTTGGCATAACATAACTGAACATCTTCATCTTATCATATCATATCATATACCATGTTTAACCCCCGTGGTAGGGTTGTGCTATCCCCGGTGGCCAGACCAGGCAGTATCATGTGGTGAATTTCTCCTTTTTCAATCTCGGAGCCCCGAGTGTGCACACAAGAAAGAACACGTAAAAGACCACTTTGTTTCCAAAGTGGGTGCACTCATATCATATCATGGTGGTACCAAGCATATCACGTGAACAGTATCATCATATCAGAACCATATTCAGAATAGATAAGTATGCCAAAGTTTTAACATATCCATATCATATCAAAACACGTGCGAAACATATTCATATCATTTCTATTTGATCAAAAACAGATCCAAATCATTTCATATGACATGCATAAAAATTTCAATGATATCATATTCGCTCTTTTGCATATTTCAGAAACATGTCAAATATTGCTCATGTCTACACATTTCATGTCAAAAACATTTCTTTTATCTCTCATACGTATCTCATGAGGGAATGTAAAACATATACTGAGGTTGTTTTCCACTCACTACAAGAAATAAGGCTTTTTGCGGCGATTTTATGTCTGTTGGAAATAAAATCGCCGCAATAACCTTTAATTGCAGCGATTTTTTACATCGTTGCTAATTTTTTACATCAAGTTAGAAAATGGTCTTTTGCGACGATTTTTATACTTTTTCCAACGAATAAATTCGCTGCGAATACTAAATTGGTCTTTTGCAGCGAATTATCAATTTTTATGACGAAACATTCGCCGGAAAAAGTAATATCATTTTTTGCGATGGTTAGTTAATCGCTACAATTACAAAAGTGGTCAGTTGCAGCGATTTCTTGTGTTTAACTATCGCCAAAAAAGAGTATTTTCAGCGATTTTGAAAATCGTCGCAAAAGTAAAGGCTGCAAACAAAACTTATTTGCAGCGAATTTCAGTTTCGTTGATGTACCATTAATATACCATTACATGAACTTTTGCGGCGAGATTTTAGATATTTGCGGCGATATTATATCGCCGCAAATATGTTATAAAATTAAATTGCGCGCTCCTTCTCCATTAATTTCCCTCCAGCCGTTCCCCCGCCCCCGCCCCCCTCCCTCCCCTTCTCTCTCCCCAACTCATCCTTTCTTGAGCACAACCCACGCCGGTGAGCACAGTTCGGCTCCAGCAACCCCACCACGTCACCGCCACCTCAGCTCGACGGCGACCCCCTCCTTCTCCCCCAGCCCCCGCCGATCTCTCTCTCTCTGTCTCGGATTTCTCTATATTGCCGCCACTAGGGGCGCCGTTCGCCACCACCCACTCGTTGACGCCGTCGCCAGTCCAGCAGCCCGAGGCCCTCCCTATCTCCCTTGCTCTGTTTGCAACCCAAGAGCTTGGTATGCATTTTGTAGATTTGCTTAATCTAGATTAAGATTTTGATTTCAGGGATGATTTTAAGGTTTTGATTTTCTATTGTTGTAGTAAGTGCTTTTCCATTGTATTCTCTCATTTTTTCAAGTTCTTTTTTGTTTTATTTTGTATTTACAATCTAATCAGTTGAATGGTGCTGAAGTTTTCCTTGAAGGCTGTACGCTTTTGATGTTCATTGCAACTCTTTCTTCCCAATGTTTGTTCTGCTTTATGGTTTATTGTTCTTCATTCCTGTATTGGTAGCGATTTTGGTCCTGTTTGACATAAAGCGCTTTATGTGGTTTATGGATAGTATGTGACGTAAAAGGCTTTTAAATATAATTCTTTATGAATTTAACTGATCTATACCCACGCTATAAAATTCCATTTAATTTAAGCTTCCTTAAGGTTTATTTTTTCAGATAGTTCCACCAAAACTATCGCCTGCTTGTTAATAACTGTTAGCTCCGCCAAAATTATGACCTGCCAGTTATAAATAACTGTTGTACATGAGTGCAACGAGAAAATTTTAAGCTGTGAATATCCGAACAAACTCGTGTGTGAGCGAGAAAGCTAGAGAGAGAGAGAGGCGGAAGACATGGATTGCCATACATTTTCACTCGGCACCAAGATATATGGATTTATATCATAATTGGGTATATAGAATTTACATGAAGTATATATATAATATACTGATTGGAGTAATTAATATGTTTCTGCAAGAATGAGTATTTACTTATTAATTCCAACTTTGCTCCTATATAAACACGAGTATTTACCTATTTGAGGAAAGGTACGTAGAGGCCGGACATGACAATTATTGCAATTATGTTCGGTGTTTCTTCTTTTCAGGAGTTGCGTGAACCTGTGTTTTCATCCATATGTCTTCAACTGAAAATTTTCGAAGGCCTCAGATACTGCTTCCACCTGTATGTAACATTTATGTATGGTATAATCCACGGTAATTAGTAAGTAATATCCAAATTATTACCACATTGATAACATGGCAATATATATGATCAATATGTCATTTTGCACATACCAGTTCCGGCTTCTTCGAGTACACCCTAACTCATATCTTGGTAAAATGCAGGTAGTAGGTGGCTGATGCGGTCATCTTGGATTGGGAATGTTTCATCGCTCTCGTATTCCTGAAAAAGGCCAAGCTGTTAATTCTCCAATGTGCAGGTGATGTTTTGTCCTCTAGAAGAAAGATTGTTTCTCCATTAATTTACCTCCAACCAATAATTCAGTTTCAAGAAGGATTAAATCAGTGCCTTTAAATTCAGTTTCAGTTTTACTCAAGATAAACTTGATTACCATCCCCAATGCATGTGTAAATATTCATAATGTCATTTTTGGCAGGAAATCATGATGCCTTGCTTGTTTTATTGCTGGTGTTTATATCTGCTATCATCACAAAAAAGATACTGGTCTTCTAAATTCAAATGGGAGTATGTTTTTTCTGCATTGGTACTTTTTTTATGTGGAGTAATCATCTCCATTGTTTATATTTGAGTACTCTTGAAACTTTGGAAGAATGATGTATGGCTACTTGGAATTTTCCTTCTATAAAATTTCAAGTATGTAGATAGTACGCTTTAGTTTGATATATGGTGTGTAGTGTATCATCGAATGGCTTTGTTTTATGGATGAGGGAATTGTGTATTTCTTGGCAGTGAGGTTTTCTTCTTCCTTTGTGTAGGTGGGTGGATGAAGTCATTCCCAATGAAGTTGTTGTAAGAATATGATATATGTTTCCAAGGAAAAAAAAAAAAACGAGGCTTTCTTGACACTTGTAAGAATATGATATATGTTTCTTGTTCCTTTGTGTAGGTTTTCTTGACACTTGGACTATGCTCTTTCTATATACATATTTTAGAGTGTCTTGGGAATTTCTATGCATAAAGCGAGGCTGAGATTGTCTTCACTTATCTTATATATATATTTAGTGTTCCATACTTACTGAACAGCCATAAGCATGAAGCTGTTGGACTAATTAAACTTAATGATTAGGACTGGATCCCACTCAATTGACTTTGTTGCTCGAAAAATGTTGTTGGTTCATGGGTGTATTGTTTTAATGGCAATTATAACTTGACATTTAGTGACTTATCTTTCTTTCTTGAGCAGACCAACTGCGAATAATTTATTTGGTGGCTTCTTTATCAATTTATTTATCTATTTTTTACTTCCACATTTTATTCCAGAGTTGGCTATTGTTTGTAGGCATAAGAATAGAGGAAAAACTTCAGGATCAGGTTTCTATTATAGAGTAAATGAATTGACACTTGGGTATAGAGTAAATGAAATGATTGTTCTTCTTGAAAGAATATCATCTCCATTTACTATTGAGAAATTAATGGTTTATTGTTTATTGGTTAATATTTCAGTTATTGAGTTAGGCTAGGATCATATTGTGGAATGGTGAATTTCATTCTCAAGCATGGTTTATTTACTATTTTTTGGTTTTAGTTTTTTTAGTCTTAAGCATATATTATAGTCTTTTCATTTGAGTTAAGGAGATCATAATATGGTCATATTAGGGGCGGGGATCTTTCCAGAGACTGTCAAAAGAATTTTACCTTACAGATCTGTAAGGTAAAATTCACCCACATGTGGATTTTTTTTTTTATTTTTCTGAAACAACATTTGCGGCGAGTACATTTCGCCGCAAATAATTTTTTGTCACTTAAAACTATTTGCGGCGACTAAATATCGCCACAAATATAATTTTACATCAACAATTACTCGCTGCGAAAGAGAATCTTTTTTGCAGCGATTTTAACCGCTGCAAAAAATAGTATACAAGGCGATTTTTTTAGCACGCTGCAAATAATATGAAGGTATTTCCAGCGATTTTTTGTGTATTAGCGACGATATAAAACGCTGCAAATACCTTTTCGCATCGAAACGAGACTGAAATCCCAACATTATTTGCGGCGAAATTAATAATATTAGAAGCGAAAAAAATCACTGTAAATAAAAATTTTTGGCGACGAATTTGGTATTTCGCTGGCGAATCTTTTAAAAGGCTCTACAATTGCGACGAAAGTCCGACACAGCATAAATCGCTGCAAAAAAGTATTTGCAGCGATTTATGGTGTTATTTGCGGCGAATTTGAGTGCCGGAAAAAACCCTGTTTCTTGTAGTGACTTTTTCTTTTTAAAACAACATGCACATTTTTACAAACCAACCTCAGTTCATTTCTTTTTATGCAAATCTAGCATAGGAACCCTGCTTACCTGGACGACTTAACTTTTCCAGAATTTTCCTCAAATATGTCGAGTCGACTATAAATCGTCACCTATGAAGATAATCACGTAATTTCCGTAAGTTTCCAATCAATCACGTATTTCGATATTTAAGCCTAAACTTCTTAAATAAGCTATTTTAAATTTCTCAAAACTTAAAACCTTCATAATCCCAAAATATATCATCACTTTCTAAAATCACCAATATCCGCCACAACCCACGTCATACATAAAACACCAATATTTAAACCCGAACCGCCAGCAAATCTCATAGTCTAAACCAATCATACTAACAACTCCATCACCCAATCCAATCAACCCCGTTACTCCTCAGACTCAGTCCGGCAAAACCAATCAGCAATTAAATACAGTGTAATGTACTAGTGCAAAAATACATTAAATTCACGAGAATTCTTTGGAAAATACTTACAATGCTATATAATAGTTTCTAGAGGATTACGGAGGTGTAAGAAGTGGAAAAACAGCTGCGGAACAATGCAAAATACACTGTGGCCGTGGGTCACAGATACCCACTTTTCAACGGGAGCAAATGAAGATTCGAAATTGATAGGGTAGGGCCTAGGGATGTCGGTGAAGATAGTGGTGGTGATGGTTGGCCGTGGGTGCCGGCGCAAAGGGTGGTTTAAGGCCAAAAATACCCAAAACGGAAATGGAGTTGGATGTGCTTCACCGGTGACGGATCGGAAGTGGGGTTGGGTCCAATGGGTTGCTAATAGGTCGAGGATGAAGTGGTGTGAAGATGGAGGCCGGAGGTGGCGCGACGGCGGCGTGCGAGCACAAAGAACGTCGCGACTTCAAGCCGTGCGTGGAGGAGAACGCCGGCGAGTTAGGGGCTGAGATTGATGGGGAAGGAGGACCGGCGGGAGGGGAAGCTACTGGGCTGGGCGGTGCAGGCCACGGCAGCGCGGCGGCAGTGGGTTGGGGGTGAGCGACGAAACGCACGGGAGAGAGGAAGAAGCAGTTCGCGCGCAGGAAGAAGGAGTAATAAGGGGAAAAGGAAAGAAAGAGAAAAGAAAAAAAGGAAAAGAAAAAATAGAGGGAAAAGAAATGAGGTCCAATCCTCATAACTTAGGTCACAAAAATGATCTAACGGAAACGATTTCAAAACCACAAGTGAAATAAAATAATTCAAACCCAGTGATTAAAATGAAAATAAATAATTAAACCCAACAACAAGTTAATTTAATTCGAGAAGAAATTTAAACACATAATAATAATTAATTTAAAGAAAGCACTTCAAAAAAATAATTTTCGTAAACTAAAAATCATAAAAATAGCCTAATTAAAAATCCAATAATTTTAAAATAAGAGAATAAATTCTGATCAATAAAAATAATTCTTTCATTAAAATACACTAAAATATAGAGTGTTACATAAACCTTTATGCATGTTAACATGAGCATCGAATTCTGAAGACCATTTTAGTACGTACGTTTAACGTCTTTACTTTTCCCTATATATATAGTCATCTTCTAGATCATTAATTACTCATTAAATTGCATAAAAATGGAACATCATAATCACATTTTCTTTTACTTTCACTTTTGACAATGCTCTAACTATAGTTCAGCTTGAGATTTTGTTAATAATATGGGTGGGCAGTGGGGCCTACCCCCCACCTGAGGGTTGGGGACGGGGTTGAAAACCGTTCCCACATGGTGCGGGGCCTTTATCTATAAGTAATATTAGCATTATTGCCTTCATCTGGCAATAATTAACCGCGGCACTCCCTTCGATCTGCCTCTACTCAATGGAGCACAATTAATTAGAATAGTAATTACCAAATTAAGCAATCACCAAAAGATCGAGATTATCTTCTAAAGCACTCCATTCGTTTGACGTTCGACCTTTCACTCATGGCCGAGTGCTTGCCTTTGTGTATTTCTCAGATTGCGCTCTCTCTCTCTCTCTCCTTTTTTTTTTTTTTGGAGGGGGGTACTTGTAAGTCAGTGCAGTCCTTAAGCGTATGGTGATATTTTTGCTTAATTTTCTAACTTTTCGCTAAACGGCTACTTAAGCGGTGTGTGGGTTCATGATCATGGAGTTAAAAAAGCAGCAGAATTTTAACACTTAAGTACTACTTTTGGTCACAAAATCTGATTTAGGATTGAAATCTTTGTTGGACCTTTCTGCATGTTTTTTCTTTTAATAACTAAATATAGAAAAAAATAATTGAAGAAGGATTCCTAGATTAGCTAAATCGAACAATTAGCTAAAGCCCTAGAAACGATTTAATTAACCCCTTCCCCCCCCCAAAAAAAAGAAAACAAAAAAAAACAAAAACAAAAACCAAGCAAGGCATTGGACAATAAGTAGACATTGTTGGGAGAAATTATTAGTTAGGTCTAACAAATTATCTATGGAGATGTCTAAAAAGCCCCAAGAAAGATATTATTATACACCCGTCTCAAGGAAAAAAAAATCCAAGGATAATAATTAGACATTAATTGCACGTTTAACCCCACCGTTAAACCATAAATATAGTTTATACAACTATAGTCTTATAATCATAAACGGAATCAGAGACACAAGAGTTTGTCTAAAACGAGAGGTGGCCCCCTAGTTTGGCCATGGGGGCCATAGACAGGCGAGAGCTAGCTGGTTCCGTCATTACTTACAATCATCTCATTATCATCGCTATCATTATCATCACCTAATTTATTGATTAATTAAGTTAGTTCTTAATATAACACGTTGTCTTGAAAAAGTTTTTAATTTACGATGTCTTGTCTATTTTCTCTAAATTAATTAGAAGCTAAGCAAGGTAGTGGTGAAAGTGTCACTTTAGGTTACAAATTTAAAGTTTTATAAGAAGTGAAAAGAGATAGGTAATAAAAACTAGCTATTTGCTTAAAATAAAAGTAAAAGAACTGGAGTTATCTAGGACATTATATTTGATGGCATGACCAAGAAACCACTTTACTTTTAGAAAGATTCGAACGAATTAGCTAGCTAGAGACACTTTTCATTGACGTTAACCCAAATAGAATCGTTCTTGCAAAAGAGAGAATTCATTAAACTCGTCAAGATTAATTTTATGATTTTAGATATTACCTGTTAAAAAGCTTAAGAAATTATTCAAATATAACTAATATATTTGAAAGGTACGCAATTAGGGTTAGATATGAATTGATATGTATATAGTCTGCATCAAATTAAAGGATCGACGATCATTATGCATTAATGCATACCAAAAGCGATGAATTAATTAAGCATATTTGAATATTATGAACTAAAATATAATTGGCTCCACTACTGTTTTCTTTCATGCCGACTAATGAAGAGACCTAACTTATATAATTTGTCGTATTCCGGCCAGTACTCATATGAATTAATGGTTCTTTTCAAGATGTAAGTTGAGAATAGTTTCTCTTTGTCACTAAGCTTTTATACATATATATATATATATATATATATATAAAAGTTGATTGAACTCACGAAACCCCACAAATCTTTTTCTCTTTTGCTGACAGTGAATGCCTGATCCGGCACCCACCAACATCATCTTCTTAATTAATTTTCTTTTACTACGATTGGACTTATAAAGTCGAGATTGTGGTGCATGTCTTCTCAGTGTGTTTCAGTTGATAATTACTTCCTTATTTATTTTTGGTACTATTTTCTCTTTACACCAAGATGGAAACTTAACTGATTAATGATACAATACCCAACAAATCTTTTCCTCTTCTTGTTGGACAGACCCACACACTACCCCAAAAAACCTTCTTTTCTTGTGCATGATTGGACTTAAAAAAATGAGACCGTACTACTGATGCCTCTCACTAGTGTTGACAGTTGGTGATGATCTCGATGGTGTCGAGAACATCATTAGTGTTCGAAGCACTCTCATTTCTACTATTTTATTATCTCACGATTTCTTCTGTCGTAATAGATGAATATTATGCAGAAAACATGTTATATATATATACACTTTCTTGGGTTTTAATTCTTGTACCTAATTACTTTTATCATAATCAAGAGACGGTAACACTTCACATGTACGTTCATCTCTTTTGTTTTTCATTTTGCATTCCTACTTTTCATCATGTACGCGTTCTCTATGCAGTACTGAGATCTTGTGTTGTTTTCTGTTGTTTTGTTTGTAGTGCATTGAGCAGTTCTATGGTCTTCATGGGGACGATATTCTATGGGTGTCATCCTCAAAGACGTTTCGGTGCACTGAGTTGCTGCTCTGGTGCTTCTGACGTAAGCTTTGATTTGATATTGTTATTAGAATACAGTGGAGTTACTGCATGTACATATAGATGCCATCGGCCCAAATTCGGGGTATGTATAGATGCCAGCCTTATTCAAACAGTTTGGGCCGGGTTAGGAAACAAACTATCAATTTAGAGCTTTGTCATTTATGAAGCAACTGGTTGTCTTGGGACTGTATTAAGTGCTATGGTGATGCATTATTGGCATGGATTTTGTATGACACGTGCATATAGGCGGCATGTGGATTACACCAGGGGTGCTATATGCCCATGCGGGAGTAGGGTCGACCCTTTCCCTCACCTCGCCCGCGCCCAATTTGAACCTCGCTCCTAGGAGGCGAGGTCAGGGCCCATAGCCCCAGTGCCAAGGGTGGGGTCGGACACCTCATCTGCCCTAGCCCCCGCCTAGTCTAATGGTACTCATAGCCTATTGGGCCTAAACACTATTTCTTTTGGACCCAAATTATCACATAATATAAATTACAAATTAAAATTTGTAAATATAATCATAATTTAAAAATTAATAATATAGCTTTTAATTGTTAAAATTCTATTCACAAAATTGTATTTCATTAGCCTCTTAGATCAATCTTTATATAGGAGGTTAAGATAATACAAGAGTCTTAGTTAAACAATGTGGGACTCATATACAGGGGGCGAGGAGGATGAGGCCGGGGTAGTGGGGTGCGAGCCCCCATTACCCACCCCTAGATTGCACTAAAGATAAGTGGGAGATGGAAGCAGGAAGGACTCCTACCATAGGAGAGATGGAGAGTCTCCGACTAAATAGAGAAAAAAGAGAGAAATAACCTCTTTATGTGGCAAATTTATTGATGACCTATAACATAACCATATGTTTGATCCTGAGAGTAATCATATTTTGTTTGAGAGAAAAACTGTAACACCCCTCATTTTAGTGTATTTTTAATTGAATGATTATTTGTTATTAATTTAAAAATTGATTCTCTTATTTTAAATTTTCAGATTTTAGTGGATTTATTTTTATAATTTTTTTTAATTTGTGAAAATTAAATTTGACATGTTTCCTTAATATTAATAATTGTTATGCATTTAAATTTTTCTTAATTTAAATTAGTTTGTGGGTTTTAAAATTATTGTATTGTTGGATTTAATTATTTTATTTTACTTAGTCACTATGTTTAAATTTATTTTATTTAAACTTTTGTTTTGAAATAATTTTCGTTGGATCTTTGTGACCCAAGTTGTGAGGATTAGACCTCATTCATTTCCCTCCATTTTTCTTTTTCCTCTTTCTTTTTCTCTTCTCTTTTTATCTTCTTCTTCTTTTTTTTTTTTTCTTCTGGAACTGCTTCCTCCCATGCGTGCATCCCTCTCCCCGTGCGCCTTCGTCCGGCGACACAGCCCAGCCCACGGCCTTCCCCACACTCCGGCAACCACCTCCCTCCAAGCTCAGCCCCTCTAGCGTCGCCGTTTGCCCCCACGCGCAACCCTATGCCGCGGTGTTCCTTGTGCTCGCGCGCCGCCGTCGTGCCACCATTTCTTCACCACTTCATCCTCGACCTCCTAGCAACCTAATGTACCCATTCTTGGCTCCGATATGTCACCGGTGAAGCCCATCTATCTCCATCTCCGATTTGAGCATTTTGGCCTTAAACCGCCGCCCACGCTGCCACCCACGGCCAACTGCCACCACCACTAGCTTCACCGAAATCCCTAAGCCCTACTCTAGCAATCTCGGGTCTTGGTTTGTCACCATTCAAAAGTGGGTTTTTGAGACCCACGGCCACAGTGCTTTTGGCACTGTTTTGTTGCTACATTGCTGCTTCTAGCACTTATGTGATCTTTCAAAAATTATATTATAGCATTGTAAGTATTTTCTCAAAAAACTTTTGAGATTTAAATATATTTTCGCGCTAACACATATTTACTATGAATTGGTTGGTTGTGCCGGATTGAATCCGAGGAGTAAGGGGGTCGGTTGGATTGGATGATGGAGTTGTTGGTGTGACTGGTTTATCCTATGAGATTTGTTCGCTGTTTTGAGTTTAAATATTGATGTTTTGTGTTTGACGTGGATTATGGTGGATATTGGTAATTTTAGGAAGTGATGATATATTTTAGGATTATGAACGTTTTAAGTTTTGAGGAATTAAAATAAGTTATTTAAGAAGTTTAGGCTTAAATATCGAAATCCGTAATTGATTGAAAACTTACAAAAATTATGTGATTATTTTTATAG
This sequence comes from Juglans regia, assembly GCF_001411555.2. Taxonomy (NCBI): domain Eukaryota; kingdom Viridiplantae; phylum Streptophyta; class Magnoliopsida; order Fagales; family Juglandaceae; genus Juglans; species Juglans regia. The sequence continues at coordinate 19,617,886 of NC_049910.1, read as the reverse complement.
GTGACGATTTATAGTCGACTCGACATTTTTGAGGAAATTTCTGAAAAGCTAAGTTGTCCAGGTAAGCGGGGTTCATATACTAGTTTTGCATAAAAGAAATGAAATGAGGTCGACTTTGAAAATATACATGTTTGTTTGAAAAGAAATATGAAACGACCTCAAATGTTTGTTCTGCATATGCATAAATTCTATATAAGAGAAATTATTTTCTGTCATGACTGGTGTAGACATGAGCTAATTTTGTGCATTCTGTTTCTAAACTATGCAAAAGGAGCGAATATAAAAATCTAAAAGTTTTTGCTATAAATAAATGAAGATGTTTTGGACTCTGTTTATTTCGAACATGTGAAATGATCTAAAACTATTCAGTATTTTGTTTTGATATGATGTGTCATCTGAAAACCTTGGCATGAAGTTCTGATTCTGTATTTGAATGCGATCTGGTTCTGATGATGTTCCGTTCTGTTTTTGTTAAGGCTCAGCCACGGGTATAATGGTGGTTTATAACCCTACCACGGGGTGAAACATGGAATACGGTCCAGCCACGGGTATAATGGTGGTTTATAACCCTACCACGGGGGTGAAACATGGTATACGGCCTAGCCACGGGTATAATGGTGGTTTATAACCCTACCACGGGGGTTAAACATGGTATTTGTCCCGATGTGATACTATGAGATGATATGAATATAATGTTTCAGTTGGATATGCCAAAGGACTTTCCTTTTTAGAACAAGTTTGTTTTTTTGAAAAATTTCGCTCTAATGTTTTGTAACAAGTTTTGTTTATGAATTCTAAAACAAAAAATATGTTGTTTCTGCATTGTGAAAGTAAATGTCTTGTTCTGTATACTGATCTTTATAAATACTCATGTTTATATGCTAGTATATGTTCTCTACTTACTAAGTTGTTGATAACTCACCCCTTATCTCCACAATATTTTTCAGATATTATGATGGTTCAGCTGAGGATTAAGATTATGAAGCATTAGGTGAGATGATTTAAGTGTAGTGGTTCAAGCATAGGAATTTTTTTATGAGTATTGTCGAATTTTTATTAAAAAATTTTATTGTGTTATGATGACTTGACATTTTGAAAAATTGGTTATATTGAGGAAATTAGATTAAATTGAATTTTCTATATGATATTGGGAATTTGGAGTCTATTTTTATATTGTTGGAATGTGAGTTTAAGTGCTAGGAAGTAACTCTCCAACCCATGCGGAACCGGGGCGTTTCAAAAACTAAACCCTTTATTAAGAAAGCAACAACTCTCAACATAAAACAGGAAACACACATAACATAAGAACCGAACCTTGAGTTTTACTAGTGGTATGCATTCGTTAACTTCTTTTAAGGAATATTCCTTGAGTTTAATGTTATTTTCAACAAAATACACCTTTGAAACCTCTCCTCATATGTAATGACCAGGCCTAAAAACTAGCCCATTGTTTGCCCATAACCAACTCATTTTGTTCCAAAACAAGAAACATAAAAAGGAAGAGGTCATGAACACGCACACTTTAACCCATATCTTTAGTTATGACAAAACTGCTAATAATAGATAATGTTACCGAATATGCTATAAAAACATTTCATGTAAATACTGGAAGAATACGTATATACATGGAGAGGAATCACCCACACTTTTGTAGCTACGTGCATCCTTGAAACTTGGCGTGGAATCACCCTCTCAGTGAATATATATATATATATATATATATATATATATATGCATGAAGAGGAATCACCCTCTCAGAACACTGCCCTCTCTTTATGTAAAATAGATAAAAACACAATAGTAATATTATGGCAAGGAGTTACCCATCTTCATATAAGTAAAAAACCTGAAAAAACCAATATTCAGCCTATTTGAGCCAAGTAACATTCTTTCTCCACATAGTTGCTCCTCACACAGATACTTGCTCATAGGTTTTGCACATGAGTATTCATTCACCACACAGGCTATCATTTGCTCATAGGCACATACATTTTCTCATAGACACACACATGCACACCGAAACATGTTGCCCCAAGTATGCTACTTTACCTAGCTGCAACCAACTCGAAGATACCAGCACATGATATGCCGGGAGATCCCACATCCCGATTATCAAGTGAGGCTAAGTATGAAAGCGTTCGACCCAACTCCCCATGAGGCATTCTGTTTCTCGTTCAATGTATGTAGTAATGTTTCGCGAAATGGACGGAGAGAATCTTCATGCTAACTCATCGTACACACACACACACTGATATCAAGGGTTCCCACATAGGGTTAGGCGGGGCAAGCCTTCACATCAAACATGTTCTGGGCAGCGGATATTATTGAAATAACTTTCCATTTCCATAATATAGTTGTGACCCTTTGTTTCCATAGTTGTAGCCATGATACTCTCCACGTATAATGGTCCATGTTTTTTGCATTCTATGTTTTGTAATATAGCTATTAGTTTCCATGTATAACAAGTTGTATAGCTTGTAGGCTAACTATAAGAAGATCTCAATGTTGGCAGATGTAATTGTTCTATAAATTAATACAAAGCCCACAGAATGGGGCAGGCTGTTTTCTCGCATGGTATTAAGAGCCCCAAGGTACATAGGATGGTGTCAACTTGTACCTCCTCCTCGATCCCACAAATTGATGACTCGGCTTCCCTTGTGTTCTTTGCTAAATCCAATCTTCTTGATATCTCAATTAAATTAGCATCAAACAATTATTGGTGTGGAAAGCTCGAGTTGTACCTATCCTCTGTGGCCATGGTCATTTTGGGCATGTTCTGAATGAAGTTCCTTGTCCTCCAAAGACTATCATTGGTGATAATGATGTGTCAACTTCGAATCCATTAGCCACATGCTGGTTGCACACGGATCAATTGATTCTTGGATGGATTAACAATTCACTATCGGATGCTCCTTTATCTCATCTAGGTGATCAATAGTGAGACTTCTCATGATGCTTGGGTTGTTCCAGAAACTTTGTATGGAAGTCATATGTGTGACTGAGTTCAACAGATGAAAGACAAACTTCAATCTCTTTCCAAAGGTGCTCTGTCCATGGAAGACTACCTTCATAAAGCAAAGTCTCTTGTTCTCTTGCTTATGGGTGTAGGGAAACTAATAGATGTTGACGATTGTATTTTTTGTGTTTTGAGAGGTTTGGAATTTGAATTTGATCCTATTGTTGCTGCTATAAATACTCGTGATATGTTCCCTTTGCTTGAAAGTGTTATTGGACTTTGAGACTTTGAAATGAGACTCACAGCTACAAAAGGAGCTTCATCTATGGTTGCTTTCTACCCGAACTGAGGTGGTTCTTACTTTGGGTCTCAAGGTCATCATGGAAGCTGCAGACGTGGTCCTCCATCATTCAACCAGCAATGTCACATTGGCCATAGAGGAGGTGGGTTGTTCTCCAGGTCTCACATTTGGTGGGCGTCCTCAACAATTCAAAAGACGTGATGCTTCCAATGTTGGCCATGGACGTGGTGAAAGTCACCGCCCATGCATCGCTTGCTTTCGATGTGGTGGTCCGAATCATAAAGTTGAAGGTTGATGTGCAACCGATGATGAGGCTAAACAATACAAAGCTTTTCCAACATTGCAGGTTGGTGAAATAGTTGATGATACCTGGTATGCTGATACTGGGGCAAATCAACACATGACTACTAATGTTACTAAAGCCTTCATATTGATTCTTATCATGGTAACGATCTCGTAATAGTTAGGAATGGTACTAGTTTATCCATCACTAGTATTGGTGAATTTCATCTTCCTAAAACTATTATTCGCCTAGATAATGTTCTTATAGTTCCTACCAAAGCCAAAAATCTCATTTCTATTTCTCAGTTTATGAAAGCTAATAACTGATGCTTCGTGTGTTTATCCATGGAGATTTCTTATCATGGATTTGAAGATAGGCAAAGTGCTACTTAAAAGTTCTTTGGTGGACGGCTTGTACCCAATCAACCTAAGGTGTTTCCAAGCAAATAAAATCTTAGGCAGTGTATGGCATGCACGTTTAAGACATCCAAATTATTGAATTCTTCAATTATTATTACATTCTCTACCATTTTCAATCAAATTTGTTTCACTAGCTTATCTCATGCATCACTTGTTCCTCAGCCAATCCCAATTCCATAACTCATCCCATGATCACTTAGGCTCAAGACAGTACTAGAAAATCCAAAGTTTACTTCTCTTGAAGTCATCCTTTTCCTACTTGTTTCTTGGCAGATTTGGTTGAACCAAAAACCTTCCAACAAGCACTCAAGGAGTCCCACTGGCGTAAGGCTATGCTGGAAGAAATAGATGCTTTGCATGCTAATCATACGTGGACCCTTGTTCCTAAACGCCTAGATCTGAACTTAGTGGGTAGCAAATGATTGTTTAAAACTAAAACTCAAGCAGATGGCTCTCTTGAAAGATATAAACCTTGTCTCGTAGCTCAAGGTTTCATTCAACTTCATGCCAAATCACATTAGACTAGCCCACGTTACCTCTGGCGATGTTTTTCGCTTTTATCTTGTTATACTCTTATTTTATTTGGTACTTTCAATGATGCGAAAATCTGATGTGATCCATATTTTTTCCTAGTTCCTCATGTTGATGAAAAATTAATTTCACATTCATGTTAAAATCGTTCAAAGTGAGGTGGGGTATATGTCAATAGTGTTTTGAAGGATTATTTTGAGTCTCAAGGAATTATTCACAGGCTTTCTTGTCCCCACACTCTTGAACAAAATGATTTCGTTGAACGTCGTCACCAACATATTGTTGAGATCGGTTTAACGCTTCTGGTTTATTCATCTGTTCTATCGAAATATTGGACTGATGCATTCAATATTGTTGTTTCTGATTTGCCCACTCTGGTTTTAAATAATAAATCACCTTTTGAGATGGTTTTCGGACGTTCACCGCCTTATTTTTCTATAGGAATTTTTGGATGTGCATGCTTTCCATGGTTAACACCTTTCGGCGATCCAAACTTGAGTACAAATCTGGTATACATGTCTTTCTTAGATACTCTCTTCAACATAAAGGATATCGTTGCATGGACGTTCATAGACGCCACATATACATATCACATCATGTTTTTTTAATGAACTCATGTTTCCATTTCAAAATGTACAAGGTCATACACAAAAAATTATTCAGCCATACAAGGTTTAGCCCCTTCCAAAAGACCTTCAAAATGTACAACTACAATCTGAAATTTCTTCACCCATGGACCTGGTGTTATGCTCTTCATCTACTACTGTTGATACCTCACATTTAGCCTTGCCTGATGTTCCTGACACTAGCTTATCTCATGCATCACTTGTTCCTCAGCCAGTCCCAATTCCAAAACTCATCCCATGATCACTCAGGCTCAAGATGGTGCTAGAAAATCCAAAGTTTACTTCTCTTCACATCATCATTTTTCCCACTTGTTTCTTGGCAGATTTGGTTGCTCATTCAAAAGAACCAAAAACCTTCCAACATGCACTCAAGGAGTCCAACTGGCATAAGGCTATGCAGGAAGAAATAGATTATTTGCATGCTAATCATACATGGACCCTTGTTCCTAAATGCCTAGATATGAACTTAATGGGTAGCAAATGGTTGTTTAAAACTAAAACTCAAGCAGATGGCTCTTTTGAAAGATATAAACCTCGTCTCGTAGCTCAAGGTTTCATTCAACTTCATGGCTTTGACTATGATAAAAAAATTTAGTCCAATTGTAAAACTCGAGACCATTCGATTGGTTTTAGCATTAGTTCTATCTCAAGATTGGTCTCTCCAGCAACTTGATATAAGTAACACATTTCTCCATAGAGATTTACAAGAAAAGGTTAATCTCTCTCAACCTTTTGTTTTTGTGGATCCATCCTAACCTTATTGTGTTTGTCACCTTCACAAGGCTTTGTATGGTTTAAAGCAAGCTCCTAGAGCTCGATACATGAAGTTTAGTACCTATCTCCAGTAAATGAATTTTCAGTGTTGTCCCTATGATACCTTCTTGTGCTATAGACATCATGGTTCTAATATTATTCTGCTTTTGATATATATGGATGACATTATTGTTACCAGAAGCTCATCGCTATAGATCACCCAATTTGTTTCTCATTTGTCCTTAGCCTTCAACATGAAAGACCTCGACGATCTACATTATTTCTTGGGAATTCAAGTTTCTAGGGATGCATCTACTCTCACGTTGACTCAGACCAAATAAAGCATATATGTGCTCTCTCTTCCGCACAAATTTGGTTTAGATAGTGTTGAAGTTGTTTCCTCGCCTCTTGCTTCAGGATCACAATTGTCTACTGCCCAAGGAATTTCATTACATGATTCCACCATATATTGGCAATTAGTTGGCTCCCTACAGTAAATTACATTGACCCGTCCTAATATAGCTTATGCCATAAATCTTGGTTGTTAGTTTATGCAAAATTCTCACGATACTCATCTCATTGCTGTAAAATGGATATTCTATTATTTGAAAGGGACTCCGAACCTTGGATTGCATTTTACTAAGACACCTCTCAATGAACTTCATGTCGATTGTGATGATGATTGGGCACATTCTCAGGATGATAGATGTTCTGCTATCTGGTTTCGCCAGTTTTCTTGTTGACAATTTACTCTCTTGGGCAGCTAAGAAGCAAACCATGATGTCTGGGTCAACGGCAGAAGTAGAATATCGTGCTCTTGCGGCTAGAACGGCCGAACTCATGTGATTTCTCAACCTTTTCAAAAGTCTCGGCTACTCAATTACTTCTCCGATTTTATACTATGACAACCTCAATGCCATAAGTATGGCCAAAACTTCAAATTTTCACCATCGTACTTAACACATTGAGATCAATGTGCACTTCTTTCATGAACCAATTGGCTGCCAGTTTATTTCTTTCAAACACATTTTCGATCTGCACAGGTTGCTAATATTTTCACAAAGTCTATTTGTACTCCCAAATTCATGCCAAATCGTGCCAAACTCCTCATCGCCCATGTCCTGCCTTGAGCTTGAGGGGAAATATTCAAATAACTTTCCATTTCAAGAATATAGCCGTGATCCTTTGTTTCTATAGTTGTAGTTGTTAGTTGTTGTGTATAATAGTTGTATAGCTCGTAGGCTAGCTGTAAGATCTCAACATTGACAGATATAATTGTTCTATAATTAATACAAAGCCACATAATGGGGCAAGCTAGTTTCTCACAAATATGACATCGTTAGTCATGGGTGAACGTCAATTGGGTAGTAGTCCTACTAATGGCAGGGGTGTAGTGGATCAAAAATTATAGAGTAATGATACCCATAGAACACTTTTCAATACATATTTCACAACTATGTTTTAAAATAATGGCATTTATATAAAGTGATGCTACCTTTATGATATGTTTTATAAAAATAGCTCTCATTTTAAAACAATGTATAAAGTATTTTGAAAAGTATTGTGGGTTTATACTTTTATAAAATGATCAGATCTAACCTTTAAAAGTTAGAAGAAAGTAAGAACTAGAGAAAACATTAAAAAAAAAAACAAGAAGAGAAGGAAATGGAAGTATAGAGGAATTAAAGCACTACGCTCTAGAAGAAGAAGGGTTTCATTCTTCTTAAATTAATTGAATTATTCTACACATGATCCATAAATCACACATTTGGTAAGAGAAAAAAAAAGTGTGGTGTGTGGGATGGGATGATGAATAGAATTTTTGTTTGAATAGTGTATTAATAATTTGACTATAAGAAATTCTATACAGAAACCTTACACCACACACATCCACTTAACCAATATGTAATTTGTCATTTTTATCATTCTATTTAAATACACACATATTTAAGCAATAAGATAGAATGGCAAAATAAATAAATTATATGTTGATTAAATGAAGATGTGTAGGGTAATAAATGTTAAGTTTTGTTTTTTTGTTTTTTAAATTAATAATTATATCTGTTGAAGGAAGATATACAAAATCCAACAAATCTTTTCCCTTTTGTTGACTATGAAACTTCTTTTTTTTTTTTATAGAAATCAGAATTTCATTAATCAGTGGAAAAATAATTACATACAATTATCAAGCCATAAGGCTTGAGAAATACAATCTGGAACATAATCCCACCATAAAGCAATACTATCAACCTTACAAACATTCCTAGCCAACATGTGAGCTACCATATTCCCCTCCCGGTATACATGTGAGAAAATACAACTTTCAAAACATAAAGAAAGTTGTTTAATTTCATAATATAATCCCCAAGCAAAGAGTTGTGCATGTTGTTATCCTGTAAAGCTTCAACACATATCAAGCTGTCACTTTATACAATAAGCTTTGAAATTCCCATAGTAGCACACAATTGCAAACCTTTGAAAATTGCCAGCAGTTCTAAAGCTTCTATGCGTTACATATCTAATTCAACTTTACTTGTAGCCATTAAAACCCAGCCATAATCATCCCTCAATACAGCACCAATGCCTGTTTTCCCCAACTTTGAGAAAACTGTACCATCAACATTTAATTTCAACTATTCTGGTTGTGAAGGTTGCCACTTATAACACTGCTTAAGCTGCACCCTTGTCTTCTATTTTACTTGACCATAGCTTCTCACCATAGATAATGCATTATCTGCTACCTTTTTAGGATTAAACAACATCTGATCATGCACATGTTTGTCTTTTCGAAACCAAAAGCTCCAATCCAAAGCAAAGAAGATAGATAACGTATCATGCATATTCCTTTCACAAAGTTCCAATGCCAACTCACATATTGTTCTGCCTCAATCAAAATCTAGTCTAGGACTGTAAGCTTGCATTAGTCCATGCAGAGTATTAAGTCACCACAGCATGAGTAAGGTCTTCTATGTTAGATAAACACAATCTACAAGTGGCCTTTGTCAAGACATGTTTCTGCACTAAATTCTCCCCAGTAGGTAGACCATTTTTGCTTGCACACCATGCAAAGATTTTAACCTTATTCGGGACCTTCATTTTCCACAAGTGCTTCCATAGTAAATCATGATCTTGCACATTTGAGGACTCTGTAGACTGAGAACCAATCTGATCATATATGAACCGATAGGAAGTTCTGACACTGAACATGCCATTTCTTTCATGAGACCACACCCTCTTATCTTCTCCATCAGCAGAACACAATTGCACTTTGAGAATATCTGCCACCACATTTGTATTGAAGAAAGACCTAAGCTTAGTAATATTCCACTATTTTTCATTGTGCAAAAATAAAGAGTCCACTGAAGTCAACCTTGTTTCTTCCCTCACTACTACCTCTTCAGCCACTAAAGGATTATGCCCTAGAATCCACTGATCCTACCATATATTTACATACCTTCCATCCCTTATTCTCCACCTACAACCTGCTATTAGCTATTTCATTGCCTCCCAAATATCCATTAATGTATAGGATGGACATCTACCCAAACCAGTATTCAGAAAACTGGTATGAGGGAAGTATTTAGCCTTCAATAACCTATGTGTCAAAGAATTTTTGTCTTGAAATAACTGCCACCCTTGCTTTGCTAACAAGGCCAAATTAAAGCTTTTTAAATCTTTAAAGCTTTTTAAATCTTTAAAGATTTTCTTTGAAACATTTTATTCCAACTCAACTAGTGAATCTTCCTCTCATTCCCCTTTTGACCACACCAAAACCTTGACATCATTCCCTCCAACTCATTACTTATCTAGAGGGAAGAAGAAAACAACTTATTGTGTATGTTGGTATAGAGAGTCCTACTACTTTCAATAGAATTTCCTTTCCACCTTGTGGCAACAATTTCTCTTTCCAAGATTGAAATTTTTGCCACTCTCTATTTGATAGGCTCAAAAGCATGATTTTTGGACCTCCCAATGATAGGTGGAAGCCTGAGGTACTTCTCATATTGTTGAATTTCACAATTTGATCATAGATTCTTAATCTCGGACTTAGTAACAACATTCACATTACCACTAAAAACAATAGTAGTTTTCTCCTTATTTATCCTTTGTCCTGAGACAGTTTCATTCCTCTCCAACAATTTTAGCACTCTTCTGTTTTCATCAAGCTCAGCTCTACAGAAAATAATACTACCATCTTCAAAGACCAGATGGTTTATATTTGGAGCCCCTCCAGATTTTTAGTCCAGATATATCCTTTCTCATCCCAGCAATATTCAAAAGAGAGATCAATCCCTTAGTGCAAAGCAAAGATATGGGGACAGTGGGTCCCGTTATCTCAATCCTCTAGTTGTTATTATTGGACCCTTAGGTTCCCCATTGATTAGAACTGAAAAAGAGACAGAACTAACACAACACATAATCAGCCCAATGAATCTTTGATGAAACCCCGTCACCTCCGTGATAGATTTTATAAAACCCCATCCAACACATGGGCCTTACTCATATCTAACTTTAAGGACATAAAACCCCTTTTTCCTTTCCTTTTCTATTTGAGATAGTGAGCCAACTTGTAAGCAATTATTATCATAAATAAGGCGTCCGAGGACAAAAGCACTTTGACTCTCACTAATAACATTTGGTAAGACAGTTTTCAGTCTATCAGAAATAACCTTTACAATGAGTTTATAAGACACATTACACAAACTAATTGGCCAATAATAACCCATTTTAACAGGACACTTCTTTTTAGGAATGAGGGTAATATGAGTAATGTTCAAGGAAGATGGAAAAAAATGAATTTAAAGCTTGAAGAACTGCTGAGATAACAGAATTCCCAACTACATGCCAATATTTTTGGAAAACTTTTGGGGCATGCCATTAGGACTAGGAGCCTTCGTAGGACCCATTTGATACAAAGCTTCCTTCACTTCATCAGCATTAAACTCCTTAATCAAATCTGGATTCATCTAATCCAATACTTTCCCAACTAAAGGTTATAAAAAGTCCAATGAATCACTGGCAAGAGATGGATTAGAACTTGTAAACATATTCTTAAAATAAGACAGAATGACCTTATCCCTTTGATCCCCTTTTTGCCACTGCCCCTTCTCATCTTGGATCTTAAGAATGCTATTCTTCCTTCTCCTCTGTGAAGCTTTCATATGAAAATACGTTGTATTATTGTCAACCTCTTTAAGCCATAAAGCCTTAGAGCATTGTCACCACATGATCTCATTTCTTTCCAACCAAACATGTACCTCATCTCTTGCCAAATTTAATGCCTCAGTATCAACTCCTACTGGATCCTTCTCATATAAGCTTTGTAGGTTTCTCTATGCTTTAGCAAGCCGTTGCTAAACATTTCCAAAAGAGTGTCTATTCCATGCCCTCAATTGTGTCCCAATATCTTTTATCATTGTTGTTACATCTCCCATACTAGACTGAGAAGAAACCCTACCCCAAACACCCTTAACAATCTTCTCACAATCTGGCTCCCCCACCCACATTGCCTTAAATTTAAAAGGCTTTTTAAACCTATGATACTCACCTACACCCTCCAGAGTGACACAGATTGGTAAGTGTTCAGAGTAGGCCACCATTCCATGAGATACTCGAGCATTAGGAAAGCAATTCCACCAAGCAGAATTGACAAGAAATCTGTCAATACTCTCACTAGGACGTTAATTCCTAGCTCTCCTATTACACTCTTCAACAACTGCTCTAAAATCAAATAATTGCCTCTCAGGCCTCGGTTTCCCACCCCTCTTCTCATGTTGATGCAACAACTCATTAAAATCACCCATAACCAACCAAGCATCCCCATTAAGTCTACATAATGATCTAAGCAAGTTCCAAGTTTTATAAAGTAGATTGGTTTCAGGAAAGCCATATATGGCAGTTAAAAACCATTCCCCAATATTCAAGTTAACATCTTTTATAACAACATCAAAATGATGTGAAGAGTATGAAATATTGGACAAATCAACCTCTCGACCCCATAACAGTGCAATCCCTCCTTTTCTACCAGAAGAACTAACTGCCAAATAATTAATAACTCCTAATTTGTACTTACATGATTCAAACTCCCAAGTAGAAAGCTTGGTTTCTTGCAAGAACACAACATTGGGTTTTCCATCTTGACTAGGTCACAGAGTGTTCAAATGCCCCGTGGGTTCCCAAGCCTATGGGCATTCCAACTGAGCATTTTCATGGCATCCAGCGGTGCTGTATGATAGCCACCACCGATATCTTAGAATATGCAGCCACAAACCCATCTTGTTGATTCTCCAAAACATGAAGATGTTTCACTGACTTGCTTCATAAAGACCCTCCTTGTTGACCTCCTTTCTATCCTTGGAAATCCCTTGCAACAGAACACTCGTTTGTTGAACATTTGGGGAAAAGGTGGATGTTGTTTCATGGAGAAACGACATTCGCTTCCATTTTTTGCTACTTAGCTCATCGGGCTTATAATCAATAGGCCTATCATGACTCGGGCCTTTTGCAATTGGCTCCAGCTTTTGAGGACCATCAGGCCTAAGACCACACTTGTTCTTATACAATCACTAACTGCTTCATTTAAAATAACCTTATCTTTTCCAACAGTGCCCATCTTCTCGCCCCCCTCAACCTCCCCATTCCCTTTCTCCTAAAAATTTGCACCTATCTTCTGCATAACAGCTTTAGTAGTTACATTTTGAGCAGTCGCCTGAGAAGCTTCACCATCCTCCACCATCGTAATTGCCATATCCCCACCCACATTCTTAGAAGAAAAAGTAGGAATAGGTTTACTGAATCCTTTGCTCTAGTTTTACCCACTGAGAAACGATCACCACCATAACCCCTACAAGAAGCCACCTCCCATATCGTAAATCATTCATGGCAGGCAACTTGGAACTATGATTCACAATAGCACACTCCTTCTCCCCATGTCCCAAGCAACCACGAAAATAACAAAAGTTTGGTAGTCTCACATAAGAAAAATGAACCCAAACAAATTCACCACTCCCAATTGAGAACATGGAACCCCTTAGTAGCAGTTTGGAAACCTGCAAAGTAACACGAGCTCGCTAGTACTCTCCCCATGCAATTTCCCCCTCTTCCACGTCCACTTCCTCGCCATCAGTGGTAAGCCACGGAGCCTCACCCAAAATGATGCAGACGTTAGCTATATTTGCTGCACTTGTTTCCTGCCGTCAACCTCCTTCATCAAGACCAACTGTTTGTCGAAAGACCAGGGGCCCTCGCGAAGAACCTTCTCCTTATCCCTCCTATCTTCAAACTCAACAAGTATAAGAGTGGAACTTAAATCGTGAAATTTCACCCACATTGTTAAACGCCATGCTTTCCTCATGTTACTCTTGAAAACGTCCTTATTGTAATGTCTCTCAGTAAACAGTTTCATGATCAAACACTTAACCCCCATAGATAATAGCATCCTGCAACTATTTGAGCGCCACCACTACCTCCTCATTTTCCTTTTCAGACAATGAGAGATGTTGGTAGAGATCATTAAGAGAATCCTCCATCATCTCAACCTAATCGAAGCAGAGAAAACTAAAAGGAAAAATTGCACCAGCACAGTAGTGAAATCGCCCGTAAATATATTGACGGTAAAACTTCAATGCCTTCCCCACACACAACAATGCAAGCTTCTTTTCTTGTGTCCTAATAACTTCTTTTCTTGATAGTTGGCAATGATTACGAAGGCGAGTCCCGCCCCCCACCCCACCCCCGGTTTCTTCTCTTCATTCCTTCTGTTAAATGTTTGGACTACCAGAACCATAATTCCACGATTTTCTTTTTTTGTTTATTTATTCATGTAAAACCATTTTTCTGCTTAATTATTTAATTATGAAGTTGCGTTTATATCTGATGTCTATTAAATATACATAAATTGCAAACAATATAATACTCGAATATTAATGCAATACCCAATATTCATATACCTGTAAAAAAAATCTTATATTTATTAAATAAAATATGAATCTAATTGGATTATTAGGACACTAATTCTAATCATCCCTACGATTATTAGGACATTTTTTGTTGGGGATGTATGGGTATCAACTTGGTCTGGTGTTTCTTTGTGCTTTAAGGTTATGTTTCGATTTGTAACTTCGTGTTCACTAAATTTCTGAACCAATAAATATAACATTTCACCACATGACTTGGAGCAAATCACTACAAGAAAATTGTTTATTGTTGCCATTTATTTCCTTTCAAAATAAATCTATTCTCGTCACAAATACTTTTTTTTTTTTTTTTTTGTAGAAAATAGTAATTCATTACAGCATATATATAAATATATATGTATATATGCTCATTGTATCTTGAGCATCATTTAAATGCCAATTGGAGTTTGCACAATGCCAACAATTACAATACCTTTAGAGCTAGCCTTCTCAACAAACAACATGCATCCCAAATTTGAAATCAACCGACATGTATTAAAATCACCATCTTCAAATTAGCTAAAGGAATTAAACTGTGAAGTGCACAGTAGAACTTGGTTCTTCGCTTCCCACACTTTGATTAATAGTCTTCTTCTTTTTCTTCTTATTCGGCAACCCCCTTGCTTTAGCTTGAAACTCTCTTATCTCTCGAAGATAAACTCGAATTTCACCGCTAGCAAAAGGATTTGCCTCGTGTGAACCTCCATTCTCTTCATAAGCAGCTCTAAGCCTCCCAATAAGAGCATCAAGGCTACCCCAAGCTTGTCTAAGTGGGCAAATGCAAGGTGCAGGACTAGGCTCCGACTGTCCATAAAATATACATCCTTGGTGGTGAACTTTAGTCTTTCCAAATTGGTCAAGATAGCGGAGATAACTCAATACATGACTGCAATCGCACTGGGAGAGTGGAACTGGGGGCCTTTGGTTCTTGAGGTAATGGCCAAAGTTGGTCCAATCCCTTCTTTTCTGTGACTCATAACGGCTTGGTGTTGTTTGTTGCTGGGTTTGATGAACGACGTTAGAAAAACTTGAAGATCCTTCTGCAAAATATTTATTGTCGGACATCGTCCTGGTGATTGTTAATGCAGAATGAAGCTAGATAGGTTTGATTTCGCTAAATAGGGTAGGAATTAACGTGGGTGAAAGGAATAGGAATACGATTGGAAGTGATGGAAGATGGAAGATCACATCAAGAGTCTTGACCATTGAGCAGACATGTCATATTGGACCATATGAGTTGATTTTTTTGTATCTTTAATTCTCACCATTTATCATTTTTCGAATAATTAACATCATAATTAATTATAGTACTAATCCCCCAATAAACATAGAATTATGGTATGCCCTAATTTGTCAAAGCAGCCTTAATTAATTATTGAATTGAACAACATATTTACATCAAGGCTACCCAAATGCTAATGTTGTTTACGGGCCGGGCTGACATATTGTTGTTGTTAAGTTGCAACTTGTAAGCTTGTTTTCTGATTGAACTGTTTATGGTTTGACTAAGATTAAGAATAAGATTAAGGTGCTGTTTAGATAGTAAGTTGAGATGAAAGTTAAAAATTAAATAAATTATTATTAAAATATTATTTTTTTAATATTATTATTATTATTTTGAAGTTTGAAAAAGTTGAATTGTTTATTATATTTTGTGTAGGAATTTAGAAAAATTGTAATGATGAGTAAAAGTAGACGAGAAGAGATGAAACATTTTTTTTATCCAAACGGGCCTCGTTTGCTCGTTTGGATATTTTGACTATTTTAAAATTTTGTGAATAGTAATAAAATGGTTTGAGTTAAGATATATTATTAAATTTTGAAAAAGAAAGAGAAAAAATTTAATAAAAATTTTATAAAGTTAAAAAACTCGTTTGAAAATAATTTTGTAATATTATTTTTGTTTTAAAATTTTTAAAAAATATTAATTTTTATATTTCATTTTGAAGTTTTTTAAAGTTAATAATGAGAGTTTTCCTTAAAACCAGATGCGGTATTCTTGATTGTTCAAGTGGCACCCTTTACCCCCACATGTGATTTGGAGGAAGTCGTGACACCAGAATGACGATTACACAGATCATACACCCCATCGCCATGTACAAGTGTATGCAAACATGCAAAACGTGTATAACAAACATAACGCAACAGAAAAATATAAGGCAGTCAAAAACTAAGTACTAGAAAGTTTAACAACATCACAACCCGAAACAAAGTCCTCCAAGAGGTTAATACAGTCATTCGACTGAAATAAAGAAAATGAATACAAAGGTCCAACAACAAATGATGCGAAAAGTCCCGTGCCATAACTCCACAAGTGGGGCTGGTCCCTCCTGCTCATACCCTTTCTCTGCATCAAAGTTTACGATTCTATGAAATGGAACCGTAGGTAGGAATACTGCAATGAGATTTCGCAATCTCAGTAAATAAATCAGCAAAGCGACATCCAAGAGAATTAAGCATGAAATTATACAACGAATAATTCACAACAACCATGGAAGCAATAACCTTAAAAATATTCATTTTTACAACCATACCAAAAAATCATTACTTATAAACCACTCACGCAAAAAACCCCTTTGTACTCAATACACAACCATTTATAATAGTGTACACCATGGTCTCCCCTCGGACCACCCGCACACCCTAACTACCTTCATCACATTACGGGTAACGACCGCACGTGTGACTTCATCACAAGCGATGCCCATCTCCTTGCGTGGCGCGTAACATGACCAGACATCCTCTAGCCCCCGCTAGTAGATGGGCTCCAGAGTCATACCAAGAACATTACCGTCTTGGCCGAGCCTGTTGTCGCCTTGCGACACAGTCCAGGAGACGTCACTCTGTTTTACACGCTCCTGGGTGACCAAAAGAGCTCCACTGAGATAATACCCTATCTCACCTTGGGGTTGTGACACGCACGAACCCACACAAAAATATAATTTTTTCGTTGACACCAAAAACCAGTTTCAGTTGAATAATTCATGGCAGATCTTAATAACAATGAATATGCAGATGCATGACAGGCAGTTTATTGGATGGCATGGCATGGCACAAACAGTCAACCACACAACAACACATAAGTCACAATTCCCCAGTTTCACAAACCCCAACTACACGCGTTTCCCATCATCCATCCAGCCCTCAACCCAAATTCCGACAACAACCACGTCAAATATTTTCCAACACGTCCCCGAGCCCAAGGCCCTTCTCAAACACAACCAAACTGCAACAAAGTTAGCGATAATTTCATCTTAGAAATTCAAGGGTCACGCTGGAGAGTCTTACTATGCAGAAGGTATTTATTCTGGATGATCACGCTTTGTGGTTTACGATGTCCTACAATAGAACGAGTGTGTGCATCGCTGAGCGGACATACAAAGATGATTGGGTTAAATTAGAATACATACTGAATGTTAAATTACCAAACAAGAGGTAGATAGCTTACTGAGGTGGCAGCAAGAGTGGTGGAGCAACAGCGGGGCAATGGCAGAATAAGGTCACAAAGGCGAATCTAGCAGAACAGAGGGCTACTGGTGGAGTTTCTCTCAAAGGGGTGGCAAATATGGAATGCTAGTGGGTGGAGGAAAGGGTTTCCATGGCAGGGTGTGGCGGAGCACTGCGAGGCAATGACTGAGGTGGCTCTAACTCACAGTTTGGGTAGAACCCAAGGAAGAGGATGGCAAGAAAGGGAAATGGGGCACTCGAGGGTGGTTGTGTGGCCACCAGAATGCATCTGGGAGGCGGCGCATGATGAAACTAACCCTAGAGGCTTCGGGAACACGATGCAGACAGACAAAGTAGAGGTTCTCTGACCAACGAACACGTGGAGCCGAGGTGGTAGTGGTGGGGAGCGGTGCTGCAGGTCATGGGGAAAGCATAGGGTTCACGGTCTGTAGGTGGGAGGAAATAGAAGAAGGGAATAAAAAAAAGAAAAGAAAAAAGAATCGTGCTATGCAAGGGAATCAAGAAGGAAAGCTAGGGCTTTACCCTTAGGCTCCAAAACGGCATCATTCTAGGGGAGGGGAAAAATTTGCCCACTAGGCAATCAAACAACCCTATTTCGGTGGGAGGGCTGGGCTCTTCCTTAGCTCACGGGCTGGGCTTGAATATCCTCTCTCACAAGCCTAAAGCATGGCTCACAGCACCTACAACAAGCAATTAACCCACAACCATCCAATTGGGCTCAACATTCCTTTAAAGAAAATAATAAAATAAAATAAAACACACTATTTTTTTTATTTTTTTTATTTTGGGGTCTCACAAATCAACACCCACCAATATGCATAGGTCACATCAGCACTCCTTATTTTTTAAAGATAGGCCTTGCTACATGGGTTTGTAGACCAACTTCAACAATCTTCCTCCACATCTTATTTCTCTCGAACTCATCGCCGTTATCCTTTACCCTATATTGTCTTCATTTTGCCATAACCAGCCAACCTTGATAAACTCTCTTTGATGTATTCCTCCCACCCTCTCTCTCTCTCTGTCTCCCCTTGCCTCCCTCATATTTTGGTCTTCTAAGATGTTCTTTTAAGTGTTGTCCGTCTCTCTGTTGTTGGTCAGATTTTCTTTTGGGTGGAAAATGTTAGGTTGGTTTTAAGATGTCCCAGTGTCCCACCATCTCGTAGCATTCAATCAAAGGGTTTTTTTTCATCCTTTTTTTGTTTGTTTTTTTCTTTTCAAACCTGGAACTCTATGGCCTTTGAAATGGATCAATTCTAGATCTTTTTCACACAATGTTTCAGTGACATCAAAAGGCAGATAGATTCAACTATTGATGCACCTTCTTTCTTTTTATTCTAAAAAGAACCTCTTTTGTATTTGTTCTACAATAGTTGTTATGAATTTTTGTGAAGGAAAAATCTTGAGGAGTCTAACTTGGGGCAATTAAGGTGGAATACATGTGGAGGGAAACATGAACAAAGTGTAGTAATGACCACATTCAAGGAACGCTATGGCGGAGCAAGTGGTTGGCGATACCAACAAACACTGGTTGACGATCAGCTTCCATGAATAGAAATGAGATGCTTGGTGTGGAGGGTGTTATATTTTAAGATTTGAGTAAGAATTCTGTGTGGCAAAGCTTATTTGGAAACCAATGTGAGGCTGACATGCAAGACTCCCATTGGGTGGTGTAAAGTCCTACACATTGCATTTGTTAGAAGGTGCTTCTCTTAAATAATGATTTGAAATAAAAGTTGTAAAAATCATAATATTATAAATAATATTTAAGAAAATTTTCATCTAATGTCATTCAAAACATATGTAATAGAAAAGAGCATGCGTGAACGAGATATTCTGGTAAAGATTTGATGTTTCCAGTTGATTATTTCGGACAAAACTTTAATGTAAAACATTCCATTTAATTCAGTTGAGCACTATTTTTTTCTTTTATTTTGAAATCCTTACTCGTTCTCATTCACTTTAATAAAATAGTCAATTACATTACATCTTCTTCAATTCAACAAATTCAATATCAATCGATGCCTCTTCTATCCATATAGCTTCTTTTATCATCTATAAAGCCTTCCTCGATAGGGAATGAGTTGCAGCATTTCCTTCACGATATAGAAACAAAAGATTCTAGTCAAAACTCATTGAGAAAAAGATCTAATATCTTCCACAATTTCTCCTAACCATGAACAGTCATTCTTGCAATCTTTAACATCCTATATCACATTCTTTGCATCTCCTTCAAAAATAACATCTTTTATATTAAGCTCTCGACAAAGATCAACAACCCTCCATAATGCATTACATTATGCTAGGAAAGGTACCCTAGTAAATGAGTTTCCAGCACATAGTGAGAATAGAACTTCCCCTCTATAGCGTCTTGTTATTAGGCCAATTCCCAATTTTTGATTCTCCCCATCTAAGGCTGCATCAAAATTTACTTTTGTAATTTCTTCTACTAGTTTTTGCCATCTGGTTAGCATTATGCTCTCTTCCGTTATCACATCTATTTATATTTTTGACACTTGACCATCTCTAAAATCAGTCAAGTTTACTAAAGTAGAATTAATGACTTTATTTGGGCTATAAAAATATCCTCAAAAATGAATTTATGTCTTCTAGTCCACATGCCTATAAGAATGACTACAATCTCTTCAAGTTTTGCTATATGAAACTGTTGTTGCATCATTTCCCATATTGTGCAGAAATCTTCATAACTATAACTCCATTTTTGAACAATACTTTCTTCTTCTACCCATACATCACTGGCTGCAAGACAAGTCCAATAATGCATGTTGAATAGTTTTTGCTTCCCTACAATAGATTGGACATAAGTCATGCAATAAAAATAGACACTCTTGAACCCTTTTACGCTTATTTCTAGTAAAAGGCCCTTTTCTTCCATTCTTCTTCAACAATCTTTTTACATTCATCTTGACAACTCCACCAACACTCATATTTGAAAGACCTAGCAGTAGACCTTCCTACATTAATCTCCTTGTTGTATGATAATAATAAAGGTCTGTGGGTAGAGCTTCCTGCTACTAGAATATCCACTCTTATTGACTTAAACATGGTACACTAGGTTGAGTTTGCAACCCCTCCCTCCCCCTCCAACCTCTCCTTAGTGGAAGTACCATTTTTATGTCTGTTACTCCAAGTAAACTTAGAACCTTGCCAACCCAAATCATACAAACCACCATTGTCTAGTGTCTTTTGCAAATTTTCCATCAAATTTTCATTACGAGGTCAACCCCCAATCTTTTCATCCTGAGACACTATTTTATTAAAATCACTAGAAACCAACCAAGCCATTTGATTATTAGGTCTAAGAGATCCTAACAAATCCCACACTTGTTATCTTTTACATGCCTCTGGATGCCCATATAGTCCAATGAATTGCCATTCTACAGTCCCTTCATCCAATTTTATTTGAGCATTAATATGGTATCAAGAATAGGATGGAATCAAGACATCCAATTCCGTTTTCCACAATAAAGGCAATCCCCCACTTCTGCCACTAAGTTCCACCACAAAACACCCTTGATACTTCAACACACTTTTTAGTTTTGTTTTCCATAAGGAACACCACACCAGGTTTCTTCACCTTCACTAATTAGTGAAGGTTGTGAGCTGTTCGGGGGTTCCCAAGCCCCCGACAGTTTCAACTTAAAGTTTTCATAGCTTTTGGCGATGCTGCCAATTGATCAATTTCAAAAGAAAATTCCACTTCATCGCCACCCTACATTCTCTTAAAGAAATCACCCACCACCTCATCTTTTACTTCATCAATTAAAAATATTTTCTTTGGTAATGGACTAGTTTCAGTTTTCAATGACATACCCTTTCCTCTTGCTAATTTTTTCCACTTCCCTTGAGTCTGTTGTCTTTCATCTGAGAGCACATTGGGAGCTTTGTCTATAACGACGTAGAAGTTGTTATTTGCTTCCTCACAATTGACTCTGACCCGTACAAAACACTTAGTAATCTCACCAACCTTATCCATCTTCCAGTGGTTTTCAAAATTCTTTTCCATGTTCTTCTCCAGCTGTTCCTCTCCTCTTGTTTCAGCGGTTGCCAATAACTGTCCAATTTTCCCAGTAACTGCACCAAGTTTTTCTCCACCTTTCTTGTACGTACTTTTCAAGATTCCAGTCATCCCTACATATGTTTTGCCTTCATTGGATCTACCACCGTATTGCTACTTGCATTGCCTTTGGCCATATAAACCTTCTCACTATTCTTCATATGTTGAATCTCAGTACGCCCAGAATGAGCAAGAGATCTTCTCATTACATTTGTATCAGCTCTCAACCAGGGACCAAACTGATCTCAACGTTCAATTTGCCCAGAATTGTCTTTTGATTTGAAAGAACATCCTTTTGCCCCATGAACTATACATCCATAGTCAAAGCATATACGAGGAAATTTTTCATATTTTATGGGAACCACACCCTCTCACCATGAACACAGATAGTACAACGTCTAGCCAAAGGACGTCGAAGAGATATGTCCATCTTAACCCTAAGATAAAGGCCCTAACCTATACCATCTGATCGTAAATCCATTTCAACTGTCCGCTCAATTGACCTTCCAATTTGCTCCGGACACTCTCTATTCATACAGGCAAACATCTTATTATGAAACTGAACCCAAAAAAGTTCACTATCAAATCACATTTTATGCAGAGGAGATAATCCATCTAACACTCTCAATGCTAATAAGCATTATTAAAAACGCCAATGACTTCCGTCCATCATCTTTTGTTTATCAACATGCGAAGCATATGTAGTACTTTCCGCATGCAAATTAATTACAACATCTTCCTCTACTATCAAATTCAATTTATGCCACCTATTCTATGATAACCCAAAAAATGACTAGATTACATCCGTAATTTATTTTCATTGCCTTAGTATTATTTTAGGGCCATGCAAATAGATCTAGTTGGATATAGGTCTTGGATTTGTAGATAGCAACCCAAGCCCAAGAGAAGGTCAACCAAGCCCATGTATATTTCGGCTATCATAAGAAACTCAAGCCCAAAAACCCTAGAAACGTATGGCCCATGACTAAAAGCCGTTGCTTCTAGTGCCATATGTCATGCATGCATAGCATTATGTACCTGGACATGATAGTGGACTAAGGGAGAGGGAGAAACGTATTTGGGAAGCCAAGGGAAGGCATGCACGCCAACCCTAGCTTGATTGCCACATGTCATGTATGCAAGAGACTTTCTAGAAAAAAGGATGAGGAAATGACCTAGAGAAGGCCAAGAGACTTTCGGCCAACCCACCCAACATGCCTACAGCATGCCACTTGGCAAGAGTGTGAAGGTCCAAGATGGATTTGCATTGGGAAGTGGCGCCTAGGGAAGACCAAGGGGATTTCCAAGAGGGATTTGATAGGGAAGACTAAGGGACAAAAAGGAGGGTTCGGTTTCCTACACCACATGCCCATCCAAGAGGTTTCTAAAGACCTTGTCACTTGACAACCATGCAAGGAGTTCTAAAAGTAAGGGGCATAGAGGACCAAAAGAATTTGGCAAAGGCAAGGGCCACATGCCACATGCAACCTTTCCACCTTCCCAAGACGATCCAATGATGTGGAAAGGGAAGAGGCATTTGGTTAGAGGGAAGAGTGGGAGTACACATGTCCTTCATGCATTAGACCACAAGCAACCAATAAGAGCTTGAGAGGAATTCTATAAAAGGGGGAAAGAGACACATGCCCAAGGGTTCTTCTTCCCTTGCCACTTCACACCCATATCCTCCATACCTCTTAACACCCACACTTGAAGATTTCTCACATTTCTCTCGCTTTCCTTCCAACCAAACAAGAGGAACTACTCTTCTCTACGCTCAAGAGAGGACCACGACACTAGCAAGAAGGAGGCTATGGTTTGGATCTCATATTTCCTATTTTTCTCTTCACATCACTCACGCCTAACTCAAGGAGATGATGAAATCTCCATAGTGTTCTAGATTTTTGTAAAGAAAACATTAGCTCAAGGTTATTTGGTCTTGAAATAACCTAGGATTTTCAAGAAAAGAGAGGGAGCCAAGATTTTGAGGCCTTAAGTCCTCCACACATTCGGCCACCCACGTGAACTACACACATGTTCAAGTTTTGACCAAGAGTAACCCAGACTTGAAGGGTTTTCATGTCTAAAATCCCTAGAAATGAATGGTCTTCAAGTTCCATGAACAAGAGACAACCCGAAAACAACACACACTCATGCACACGGCTTAGAGTTTTTAAAACCATTATTCTAACTAGTTGTACATCCAATTTACAGCTTGCTATTTATTTTTCCTAAAGATTTTTGTAAGTATACATTCAACTTATTTTGGCTAACATACGTATATACTTGTGCAAATCTCTCATTGTTATTGTTAACTTTGATTATTAATCTATGTTCTATTTGGTTGAATATATTGTTTGACTTTGTGTAAGATCATGAGAGAAGTTCTATGATTCGGATCTACTGTGAAAATGTCGTGAATCACATGTTTATGTTTCGGTTTTGCTTGAGGTTATGTTGATGTTTCACATATTATGAAGTTTTGGGTATTGTGATGTTTTGTGTTTCCGATTCTTGTGTTGTTGCCATGATTTTATGTTCGATTCATTCGTGCCATAACTTTTGTCTATTATGCTTCAAGTATAGAACTTGTTAAAGTGAAATTTCTCTATGATTACATACCTTAGATGTTTTGGCCAAGACACATTTTTCTAGGTTCATGAAGTTGGTTTGATACTTCACATGTCCTATGTTATCATGCTACGATTTGTATATGTTATGTTTGATGAGTTCATGCACGGCATCTCACGTGTCACATGTCTAGTACAAGAAAGAACACGTCCTAAGTCTTATGTCACATGCATTTGGGTAAATGGTCTTTTTGAAAGAAAAAAGGAAAAGTCTCTAAAAATGTTTTAATACAATCCCAAATGCTAGGATAGGAGAATGTCCTAGTGCAACTCCTTTGTCCACTCTAGAGTATTTAAGAATAGAGTGGTAACCCATAGGCCGACAAAGAACTGTAGGCGTGCCTCGAATACATCTTTTTGGAAAGGATGCCGGAGCGAGCTAGCACCTAAAGCTAATGGGTGCCATGACTAAGGGTTAATAACTCAACGAAGTACTGTCGTGTTATAATGATTATGAATATGAATAAGACGTATTCATCATGGTGTACAAATGTGGTTAGTTTTCTCATTTTTCTGTGCTTTGGTTTTACTTTCCAAATGTTTGGAAGTCAATAATTCTTTATCATACATTGTACATTTATTCATGTAATACATTGCCTATGTATAATTCTTGAGTTAACTATTTAGTCATGTAATTATTCAAATCACATATCATATCATTGTTGTTAAGTTGCCAATTTATAATTCCACTCATGTATGAGAGTAGTAGCATCTCTATTGAATGCATAAAATAATATTTGTGTAGGGTGTTTTAGCAAATTTTATTTTATTAAACTGTTACTGTAAAATGTTAGTGGGATGTTGCATTAAAATGTTAAAGTATTACTATTATTAGGATGTTTACTTTCACATTAAAATGTTAAACTGCTACTATTATTGGGATGATTACTTCCACATTAAAATGTTAAACTGTTACTGTTATTGGGATGCTTGCTTCCACATTTAAATGGTTAAACTGAGCATGTGTATTTAATTGTACCAGAAGACTACCTCAAAGATTTGCGTCAAGAAGGTCTTAATTGATTTACTCTTGTCTGTGACAGTCTCACTACCATATTAAACTGTTACTCTTGTGTATTTACTCGTCTGTTTGTGATCAATCTCATATTTCTCAAGTAGGGAAGTAATGGCTGTCAAACTAAAAATGGAAGAGTCAATGAATATAGAAACTCCTTGGGATGCTATAAGACATATTATGATTATTATTATTATTATTATTATTATTATTATTATTATTATTATTATTATTATTATTATTATTATTATCATTATTATTATCATCATCATCATTATTTAATGTAATTTTGAGGATCAAATGACTGTAAACTAATGGGCATATATAAAGTAAGACTCAAATAAGCAAAGCTAAAACTACATATCAACATGGGCCCTCCTAATGGACATAGTCTAGCACGATAGCATGAAACATAATCAAAATTGCTAGCACACAAACCCAAAAAACATTGATTTTTTTTTCTGCAAAAACGACAATATACAATGACATATGGCAAATCTATTTAGTATTTTTTCCTTTCAAGGTTGCCAACTGCAGTCCAAGAAGATACACTTGGCATGATATACTGTTTCTAGAACTGAAAAAGCAGGGTTCAGTTCTCAATTTCTCACTGAAAGTTTTATTAAACTACCAACTATTTTTAAAATGAGTACCCTTTCAATTGTCATAGTGTTCTTTAAACTTCACAGAACATCACTAAAATGTTAAACTGCTATTGTTAATGGGATGCTTACTTCTACATTAAAATGTTATACTGCTACTGGTATTGGGATGCTTACTTCCACATTAAAATGTTAAACTATTACTGTTATTGGGATGGTTGCTTCCACATTAAAATATTAAACTACTACTGTTATTGGGAAGCGTGTATCTGAATAATTCAATGAATTCCTCCCGGCAGTTGAATTTTCTATACTATTGAAATTACTTCCATACGTGGATGTCATCGTCAATATCTTCATCTTCCTTTGGTAAACGTGGTTTGGGTATACCATTTTGTTTTTGTGACAAGCCAGCCACACTGAGACTGGCTCGTACTGCAAAGCATCCAAGACGACCCTTTTTAGGATGTCCAAAGTACAACACTAAGGTAACTACATAATTTGTACATAAAAAGTTTTTATTCATGTAATGATTAATATTAAAACATCTAACATTTGTTATATATCTTCTTAATCTTCAAGGATTACCATACTGCAAGTTTTTCAAGTGGGCAGATTGTAATGAAGAGAATGAGCTCCAACTTCGAGAAAGCACCAATGAACTGCTAAGAAAGGAGAAAGAACTCGAGAAGAAACTCGACAGTGTCCACAAGAGGGAGATTGACGTTATGAAGAAGGAGTTCGTGCTTCGAGAACAAGAAGTTGAAATAAGGCGTTCATGCAGACTACTTCGGTTGTATTGGGTTTTTCATTTATAGTTGGTTGTTGCTTGGTAGTGTCTAAGTAATTCCTGGATAGTGTTAGTAGTTCTGAAAATTGTATCAGAGTTTTGGTTTTGTATTGGACTATGTAGTTGATGTATTGATATTGAGCAGATTGTAAAACTACCAAAATGTACAGGTTGAAAAACTGTAAAACAGTGATGTAATGTATAAATGTTATGTAGGATTTGAGCAGTTTGTAAAACTGTTATGTACAGTTTGTATTGGACGGGTTGTAAAATAAGTTTGTTATTGTATGGATATTGGTTGTTGAGAAGTAGTTTGTAAAACAGTTTGTATGGATTTGAGCAGTTTGTAAAACTGTTATGTACAGTTTGTATTGGAAAAGTTGTAAACCATTTTTGTTATTGTATGGATATTGGTTATTGAGAAGCAGTTTGTAAAACAGTTTGTATGGATTTGAGCAGTTTGTAAAACTGTTATATACAGTTTGTATTGGACAGGTTGTAAAATAGTTTTGTTATTGTATGGATATTGCTTGTTGAGAAGCAGTTTGAAAAGCAGAACAGTTTGAGCAGTTTGTCATTCCAGTTTGTATGAGCAGGTTAATGTATGACTAGGAACTATTATGCACAATTTGTATTGGATATTGTTTGTTGAGAAGCAGTTTGTAATGGAAATGTTATGAGTAGTTTGTAATGTATATGTTTGAGTAGTTTGGTCAACTGTTATGTACAGTTTGTAATGTATTAGCAAATACTAACATTATGAGTAGGTTTGTATGAGAAGGTTAATGTATGAGCAAGTTTTTAAAACAATCTTTTATGGATATTGAGCATTGAGAAGCAGTTTGTATTTGTACATAAAAGCGATGACACAAAATGCCAACCACGAAACGGTATTACACAAAATATAGTTTCACAAAAAATCATTACACCCACAAACTCGGCATCAATTTAGTAAATTACATGAACAAACTTGCTGACAAAAAGTAAATCTTACTTCACTTTGGCCAACACTACACCTGCCACTACACAAACATCAACAACTCTAAAGCCAAATATCAACAAAATGTCCTCACAATACACAAATACCAACAAATGTCCTCCCAACACACAAATATCAACAAATGGTTTCCCAAGTAACAAATATCCTCCCAATTAACAAAATAGCAATAATTGGCTTCCTAATACACAAATACCATCATGTCTGCTCTGTCCTACAAAACATACAACATAGATCATCTCAGTTCCCAAAATGACAACTAAAAATATCAATTGTAACAACATTAAATGTTAGTATTATTAATAACATACTAAATGTATCAAATCATTGCATCGGTTGTGATTCACTCAACCCAAATTCTCCCGGTTATGATCCATCTAACCCAAATTACATATGTAAATAGTAAACAACAACTATTATTGCATTGTGGTGTGGATAATACTATTAAAATATCGACAACACAAGAGATCCGCTTATACTTTCTTCACCACCAATCACCGTTTCTCGGGCCTAGACTTGTTCAACATTGGGAGTATCCATCTCTGAAGGGCCAAATAACCACCTACAAGTGTCCACGACTGTTGTATCTCCTCCATCTCGCTAATGAACAAGTCACAAATATCCTTTAGCATATTCTTCATATTTGCATTAAATGGTAAATAAAATTTAAAATATTTAAAATATGCACATGTTTGCATTTCCCCTTCACTGGTGCTCTCTTCATCTTTGTTTTAACTTTTTGCGTGTCTTTCTCCATCCTCAGTGCTCTCCTCATAGATGAGGGTCTGTCTTTCCCTCTCATAGCGTTCGGATTGAGTACATGCTTTGAACTACCAATTGTAGTTGGACAAGCAGTTGTACAACCAACATTCACACCCGTTAGGGTTATCGATGGGGGTTCTTGGTTGGCACGATATAAGTCAATCATTGCATACAATTTTGTAGTTGCATCCTCAGTATGGTGACTCGAACACGCAACATTAGTAATCATCTGATAACAGGTATTCAACAGACTTGAATATCTATTAGAATATGCCCGATGATCCCTAGTTTCATAGTTGGAATGGATTAACGTGTACCTCCTTTTCATGTCCTTCCTCCATCGATCTAAAATGTATGTATTTGGCACAGACTTAATCCCGTTACATTTGAATACTGCCAAAATGTGCCTACACAATATCCACAACCCACCTGAACACTTTGCAGCTGTATCCTCCTCACTAAAGTCCACATAGTGTGTAACCAGCTTAGTGAACTCTTCCACATGAATTTCATCCTCTACATGATAGGTCTTTATTGTACCATTATGCCTAAATAACTTTGGATCCATATCAATAATGCCGGTAGTTTGTTGTTGAACTTCCCTGAATTTAGCATTCATGTACAATTCTTGAAATCTCTTTTTAATTGGGGATCTAGATATACAAGGAATTGAGACCCTAAATGAGTGGAAGTCTGCGACAGTTTCATTCTCAATTTTGTTTTTTAGTGCGTTGTCAAACTGGTTGAAAAATTCTTTCAAATTTGTCTTAGCATGATCATAACCGTCAAAAAATGCATTCATTCTCTCGCTTCACTATGTAGTACTCATTCTAGTCCAAAATATGTCCCTCAAGAATGTCGATACCCAATGCTCACTCTCATCATGTAAACTTTATAGCCAGGCATTTTCATGCAAGTTGTATGTGGTGATTAGCTGCTCCCAACATTTTTCAAACTCTTCAATAGTTTGGGTGTCATACATACATTTCATCAAAGTTGTTTTCATGCCACTTTTGTACGAACTATGGGAGCCAAGCTTTTCAGAGACTTTCTTCAATATATGCCACAAACAAAATCGATGTCGGCATTTTGGAAATACAATGGCAATCGCATTTTTCAACACTCTGTCCTGATCTGTGATTATGGCTCTCGGAGCTATACCCATCCATACATTTCAACCATGTCTGGAATAACCATACAAATGTCTTTGTATCCTCACTGGATATCAATCCTGCTCCCAACAAAATTGATTGGCAGCAGTGGTTTACACCAACAAATGGTACGAAGGGCATACCATATCTATTCATCAGATACTTCGTGTCGAATGTGGCCACATCACCAAAATACTGATATGCTGTCCAAAAGACATTCTTTAACCTCCCGTTATCATCTAAGTCCATCAATGCAAAGATTCCAGGATTTCTATATTGCATCCTTAAAAAGTACTCTCAAAGCGCTCCAATGCCCCCTTTCCCAAGTCGCAGATGTCTTGCCATGTCCATATAATTACGACAATTTTTTTCCAAAAACGAGAGGTTCTTGATTCGATCCGTGCCAATAACAAGACTGTCAAAGCTCTTATTCATTCGGATGTCTGCCAAGTCATTTGTATCTAGAACTCTTTTTACTATCCCACTAACTTATCTATTACAATGAAAGAAGCGGATTTCTATGGACTGAGGCCATGATTATGGATATTATGACATGTTTTCAACCGCACATTTCCCTCAACCTTTAAGGCATTAATTTTTGCCTTACATTCCATCTTTCCTGTCGAACGTAGTTTGGTGACATTCAACGTTCTATTCCGGGCCTTCCCACTGTGGGCACAAGCAAGGGTGACATATCTAACAGTCTCATCCCCGGCCTTTTCACTCTTTTTTTTCATCACCCCAAACCTACATTTCTTACCATATTGCTTATAATAGCTCAATAACTCTTCAAGGGAATTAAATTTCAACCCCGACTTTGGCTCGTCAATCGTATCACCACCATCTATTTGGACACACTCAGGTGTCGTGGCACTACCATCCTTGGTATCCCGTGAATCTGGTGTATCATCTATACTCTCCTCATCAAGTCTAGAGGATGTATATGGTGCTTCAGTTTCCTTACATTTGGGTGGATCCTCTGTACGAACTCTTGAGTTCGTTACGGAGCTTGTAGTGATGAGAGGAATGGAAGGTCCCATCCCATATTGAAACTTGTAACCAGTATTCCGCAAAAATCACAAAAATTAAAGAAATTAAACCTTCTGAAAAAGCATATTTATTAAAAAAATATACTAACAAAGTTGCATCACTACCTGAATGTTGATTGGATATTAGTTGCCATCTGGATATGGCATAAAGGTCGTGACCATGCACGCACTAGTTCATGTCAAACGTGCATGTATTTTGAAAGGTTTGGAGCAGTTGTTGGGATGTCCTAACATAAAAAATAATAATGATAAGTAGCAACCATGGGGGAATGATGTAATCAACCAATAAACATGAACTTAACACATTCCAACAAATCTTTAAAATAATATCACATACCGAGCTTGGAGGAATTGAGCTAGATGGTGTTAGCCCAGCTGAGTGGTCTTCTCCTTTTCCCATGCTAACAATCTCAAGGAAAACTATACCTCCTGCAACAACAACAAGAAAATCACCAGATTATGTTGATCATCCTAGAGAAAACAAAGGTAAGAGGCATGAGTGTAAATGATCCAAACAAGTTAACAAAATAATTACATCAACAATTAGCATGTGTGTGACATACAAGTTTTGGTTTTAGGGTATATAAGTAATTTTTCCTATTAAACTTTTATTTTAGAATTTATATTATTATGATTATAGCTTATATTTACTTTATCTTTATATTTTCTATTATAGTTGCTATTTAAGATTTGTTAGAGTTTTGTTTTAATAAGGATTTCTAAAGTGTATCAGATTACGTTTACTACGGTTTTGTTTTGAAATTTAAAGTTTAATTTTTCCTCTAGTCACCGAACCTCATCTCAATGTTAGCCTCTGTTTACTCACTTTAAATCTCCAAAACCCATAAGTTTCCTTGTTCAAATTTGAAAACCCTAACCTCAAACCCGTATATTTCTCAGTGATTTTCACCAACATCCTAGTGGAAAATCCAACTATGTTGCCGAGTATCTTCTATACATGCACGTCTCCACTCTCTTGCACATGCACGTCTATGCTCCTCTAGGGTTTCTCTTATTTTTTTCTCTATTATTCTACCATTATAAAACGTACTTACCTGTCCATGAGAAGACAAACTTGTGAGCTGTGAAAAAACCCCTGTTGCCGAACCAGTGCCATCGCCCCTTCTCCTCGGTAGCCACCTCAAGAGGCGCCGAACCTATCCTTGACGACACAAAAGCCACCAACCCACAACCCCCATCGAGCCACTCATTTCTCCGGCAAGGCCTCGGCCGCCACAGCTCTCTCTCTCTCTCTCTCTTTTGGTTTCGATTTTACACTTCCTCTCTCTAAACTCTCTCTCTCTTTCTCTCACTCGGTGCCGCACCACCATAGGAACCCCCAGTCGCGCCGCCAGCCACCAGCACCGCCATCACCTCAGCCCTCCCTCGATGAGCCACCATCGCAGACCCTCTCCCTCTCTCTCAGCTCTCTATTTTTTCCTTTGTTGCCATGTCTTCGGATTCTTGAATGAATCCGAATGAATCTGTAAGTTTTGATGGGCTTTGGGCCCTGGGCCTTATGTGCATACGTGTGATGAGCTTGTTCTTTTGATTGGGCACTTGTATTATTATTATTATGGGCCAGAGTTTTTGACCTTTTTACAGATTATAATGATGTTTAATTGAACTTATATTTTAAGTTAGACTTGATCTTATTTTATTTCAATAATTGTTTTAGTGATTTATATTGAGTTTAATATTACTAGTTGAGTTTATTAAATAAATATATTTAGTTAAAGGTTCATTTTTAATAAAAATGTTTAAAGAATTGGAAATATGTTTTAAAGTATAATTTTAAGTCTAATATTTGAGTTAAATTCCTTTGTCAATTTAGTAAGATTTTAATAAAATTACTATGTTAAGAATTTAATGGAATTTATTAGGTTTCTTATAAGAGTTAAAAATTACGTTGAGAAATGAAACTTATTTTAAGAATTTAAGTTTTATGAATTATTTTAAAATAGCCTAAGTATTCTTATAAAATTATAAATTAGTATTTTTAAGTAATTTAAATACTGGGATTTATTGATTTTAGTGTTAAACAAAATATTTGTTTGACTATCTTTTAGAATTCCAAATTTAGTTAAGTAAGATATTAGTATTTATTTATGTATTTCCAAACAGTTTAGTGATAGTTATTTATTGTATATAGGTCTCAAGTTACGAAGTATTATTCAAGAAAAAACGCATCGAGGTAAATAAATTTGATCATAAATTTGGATCATCACAGTTAGCTTATATGTATGTATTATTCAAGCCAGTTCTTTGATAGCCATTATTTACGAACCGCTCATGTCATATACAAGCATGTCATCCAGCATAGCATACGATCATGTCATTCCGCATCACGTTTAAATTCAAAAATTATGATTTATGTATGTAATATGTCATGCATCTCATGTGTATAAGACACGTAAGCCATCTTAATTTCAAGTGTAAGATAAGTTCAGATCAGTTAATAAGATGGTCATTCAGATGCATGGTACCAATGCAGTTCAGTTTCAGGGTGGTGTGCAAGCAACGAACTCAGTCGTGGTCCACCATAGTATGCTAGAATACTATCAGCAGTTCCCCTTGCTGCAGCGGGATGTGGGGCTGGTGCACAACCTTGCACACAGGGTTAAGTGTGTTGGCCAGTCAGATAAATTAGTCAGTTAGTTTAGATAAACCAGTCATACATAGCATAAGCATCAGCATGAATAGTCATGAATTTTAAGCTTAGCATGAAAGTTCTTATGAAAATCTTATGCTTATTACGTTTTCGTTGTGATAGATTTCTTACTGAGTCATCGACTCATTTTAGTTTATTTTCATGTTTTTAACCACCCAGGTGAAGATGATGATTACGAGCAGGCAGGCCAGGAGTAGAATGAGCATTTTAGTTTTAGTTCAGACTTTCTAAAATAAAACGTGTCTTTTATGACATGAATTTATTCAGTTTATTCCTTTAATGTTTTTGGGAAGACAATTTTATTAGACCTTTTATTTCATAATAAATTACTTCAGTTTATTTTTCAATTATGAAATTAGAGAATCGCTTGTCGGGTTTATTTTCATGAAAAATACGTGACACACCTAGCTTACGGGAAATGGGTGTTACAATGTGTAATGAATTAAATTTATTAGCAAAAGAAATAGATTTTTTTAAAAACAACTGAAGAATGGACTCTATCATTTGAAAATTTATCAAAAAATTAACTATGAAATGGTTTTGTTTGAACAACCCAATCTCTAAACCCCAAAATCAACTCACAGATTGTCTTTTGTCTACTTAATATGATGTCTTCATGTAGTTAAACATGAGAATGTGCCATTAATTCTGTGCAATGAATTAAATTTATTAGCAAAAACAATTGATTTCTTTTTTTTAAACAATTGAAAAATGGACTCTATCATTTGAAAATTTATTAAAATTTTAACTATGAAATGGTTTTGTTTGAACAACCCAGTCTCTAAACCCGAAAATCAGCTCACATATTGTCTTTTTTCTACTTAATATGATGTATTCATGTAGTTAAACATGGGAATGTGCCATTAATCCTGCAGGATTGTCTCCTTGCTCTTAAAAGCCAAGGAAAACAAAATGCCAACCTGGTGGCCAGAAGCCAACAAAAGCAGACCCTTCGCACTACGACATTGTCTACGCAAGAAGCGGCAAAATGAAATACAAACATCTATAAAATGCGAACCCTGTGGCAAAACTAATAAAGATAACCTGTGCAGTAAATTTCCTACTTCCTATACTTTTTGGTCAGCCTCACGACGAACCCTGTGCCTTTGGAGCCTTCCTTTTTAACAACTAAAAATGCTTATAGATGTTTCTAGCCACCAAAATGCCAACAAGAACTAGACAATGCGGAATGTCTTACCTGAAGCTAGCGACGGAGACACGAAGCTGAAGAACAGAGATGGATGAGATCTCACAGCTATTCACGCAAAGATGAGGAGATCTACGATTCTTCTAGACCCAAAACTCGACTGCCTCGAAGCTCAATATCTTCTTCTTCCACGGTTTTGCATTTTTGCTGATTTTTTTTTTTTCTGAAATGTAAAACTTTTCAGTTGCTAGAGGAGATCCTATAGCTATTCAAGTGAAGATGTGGAGATCTAAGGTTCTTCTAGACCCAAAAACCAACTGCCTCAAAGCTCAATATCTTCTTCTTCCACGGTTTTGCATTTTTTCTGGATTATTTTGTTCTAAAATGTAAAACAATACCCTCTTTTTCCCTCATTTTTCTATCTGTGTTCGATTTCTTGTTTTTTTTTTTAAATTAAAGAAATAGGCTGACGTGGTGTAATGGTTATGCAACGGTCGCTACAGACGGTTGTTTGTAGCATTATTGTTTGCTTTATACCTTTCATGCACTAAAGATGCTTATGTAAATTCGGACGGAAAAAAGCTAACTACAGTCATCTGTCTTTATATATATTTTTTCTTATTTAATAATTAAGTATTTTTAAATAATATTTTCATTTTTTTAATATTTAAAGGTGTAAAAAAATTTAATAAAATAAATAAAAAAGGCCAAATAGCCTTATCGAACCCATCCTCGAACTACACCCTTATAACTATTCATAGCATATTGAACTCAAATGGGTTGGATGCTTTTTTTCCATCATCATTGCTTGTCTTAACTCTTATCTACGAAAATTCCTTTGCATATGCTAGATACTATTTATTATAACTTTATATTCTATAACATCTTTACCCCCCCCACTCATAAGCCCACTAGGCATTTTGGCAGAGAGTAATAGGTTTCTCTCAGATATCGGGTCCCAGGGCCCAAACTTGCCCATGAAGCAACTCACCTGCAAGGGAAAGTAAGTAATGATGGCTGATGGGACAGACAAGTCTGACGCCACTCGGCCGCACCCCTACTCATGGGGACTAGTACAGGGCAGAACTGGAAATACGGAGAACCTTTGATCTTCTAACAAGGGAACATCGACCGACCATCGAAAACACCAGCAGTGTAAAGCAAATCGGAAAACCACACCACATTAATAACACCACTACCCGAGCAAAACGCCACATTGATGGTGTCGTCGCAGAGGCAAGCCACATTTAAAGGACTATGACAAAAGGAATAGTAAATAGGACATGGGCTCCATGGGGGCAGGCATAATCAGTCTCTCAAAACTCTCGGTGTAAATAGAAATTTCCAGGTATGAAAAGTGGCTAGACTCTCTCATTATTTACAAATTTCCAAAATACTCTACTGACTTTGGCATCAGAGACTCCTCAACCCCAAGACTACCATCTCCCAGCTACATTCTTCTTCGTTTTCATAGGCCTAACTTTGAAGACCTGAGTTGCTAGAACCTAGCTCAAAGGCGTACGAAACACGACGTTAACAATGGCACCATCTGTGGGATCCTCGTAGATCTTGCGTGTACTACATATGCATGCAACAACCCAATCCAGACAGCTCGGGTCTTCAAAAAAATAGTGCTGACGAACGTGGAAGCTCATGAACAAGGAAGCAAAGCTCCCAGAATTATAGGAGAAGGCACAACAGATGAGAGGTGAGAACTTACCTCGAAAGGGGTGCCTCCAAGTGGCGAGGTGAACATAGTATGCCCTACGATGGATGACTTCACCTTATCATCACCGCTCGTTAGTACCCCAGTAGAAGGCAAAATCTGAGATGGGTAGAGACTCAAAAAGGTGGAACCAAAGGAGCCGTTGGAGTTTGCTCCCTTAAACTCGAATCGACTAGAAGACACTACAAGGATCAATAGCGAGATGACGCTTGAGGTGCAGAATGCCATGCAACAACTCCTTGCCAAACACCAGGACATATTAGCTTGGAGCCATGAGAACATGCTTGAAATAGCCCCTAAAGTCATACAGTGCAACTTTAGCATGGACCCAAAAGCTGAGGGGGTGAGGTAGAAATGCCAAAGTGTCAAGGCAGAAAAGAGCATCGATATAGATGAGGAAGTAGACCTCCTACTAGCCACTGGATTCATCTGAGAAGCCCACTATCTAGAGTGGGTGTCCAACATGGTACTCGTGAAAATGTTGAACAGCAAATGGAGAATGTGTGTCGACTTCACCGATCACAACAAAGCCTACCCAAAAGACAGCTTCCCACTTTCCCATATCAAATTGATCGTCGACCCCACGGCAGGCCATCGTATGCTTAGCTTCATGGATGCCTACTCTAGATATAACCAGATTCACATGAACCTGGAGGATGAGTAGAAGACCTCATTCATCACCGACAGAGGCCTATATTGTTACACGGCAATGCCTTTTGGGCTGAAGAATGTAGGGGTCACCTACTAGTGGCTGGTCAACAGTATGTTCAAAAGTCAGGTGGGAAGAAACATGGAGGTCTACGTGGACGACTTGTTGGCTAAGAATGGGACTCCGGAACAACACTTGGACGATCTAAGGGAGACTTTCGCAATACTGAGGCAGCACTAGATGAAGTTGAACCCGGAGAGGTGCTCTTTTGGTGCCAGATCAACGAAGTTTTTGGGATTCAAGGTGTCAGATTGCGGAATCGAAGCCAAACCCAAAAAGGTGGAGGCCATCCTCAACATGGCCCCACCCTGAAGCATAAACAAGGTGCAAAGAGTGGTCGGACGAGTGACGGCTCTCAACAGGTTCATGTTAAGATCCACCGATAAGTGCCTGCCTTTCTTCAAGGTTTTTTGAAAGGCACAGATATGGAATGGTGAGTGTGACCTAGCATTTGAGGCTCTCAAGAAGTACTTCACAAGCCCCCTACTCCTCAGCCAATCCAAGTGCGGGGAAATGCTGACTCTATACTTGTTGGTCTCCCCCAGGGTAGTCTCTTAGGCATTAGTGTGCGAAGAAGTTGGAATCCAGAGGTAGGTCTACTACACTAGCCGGGCATATCGTGGGGCAGAAGCCAGGTACTCTCACATATAGAAACTCGCCTTCACACTGGTGGTAACCACATGCAAGAAACGCCAGTAATTCCAAGGTCATCCAATAAGGGTCCTCACAAAGACCCATCATAAAAAGATCCTGCAAAAGTCGGATGCTTTGGACCGACTCATGAACTAGGCAGTAAGGTTGAGTGAGCTCGACATCAACTAGGCACCACAGAATACCATGAAAGGGCAAGTGCTGCCAGACTTTGTGGCTGAATTTGCTGGTTTCCCAGCAAAGAGCGAATATGCACCTCTTGTGAAGCCCTGGCAAGCTTTCGTGGATGGCTCGTCTTGCAGGCTGGAGGGGAAGTGGGGGGGTGCATATCGTTATGTCCGAGGGAGAGGAGTGCAATTACGCTATCAAGTTGGCATTGAAGACCTTGAACAACGACACGGAGTATGAAGCATTGCTTTCAGAACTGGCGTAGCCAGATCTCTTGGTGCCACAGAAATTGATGTCTGAGCCGACTCACATGTGGTGGTCAATCAAGTATGAGGGGAATTCACCGTGAATAGTGAAAAATCGAAAAACAAAATACTTGGCACTAGTGGAAGCCGAGCTCCCCCACTTCAAGTGCTTCCTGATTCAGCAGGTGCCGAGGACAGAAAATAAGATAGCAGATAAGTTGGCACGCACGACATCCAAGCAAAAAGACTCCCCCTGCCAGAGCAGATGGTGGTCCAAACCAACAGAGTTCCCATTGTAGGAATCAAGGTGATGGAGATATAGCCCGGAGCCCTGGATTAGGTGGGGGA
This sequence comes from Juglans regia, assembly GCF_001411555.2. Lineage (NCBI taxonomy): Eukaryota > Viridiplantae > Streptophyta > Magnoliopsida > Fagales > Juglandaceae > Juglans > Juglans regia. Next base: position 19,579,858 of record NC_049910.1, on the reverse strand, counting down.
CATCTGCAAGCACTTGGACGCCAACAAGGTGCCTGATAACAGGCAAGAAACCAAAAAGATTAGGAACCGAGCTGCACGCTACACTCTGATTGAGGGAATTCTATACCGAATGGTCCACTCAATGCCTCTCTTGAGGTGCATCTCCCCTGAAGAAGCCAAGTATGTGTTGGTTGAAATACACGAAGGGATATGCGGTAGTCGCTAGCTGAAAAGGTGATGAGGGTGCGGTATTACTGGCCTTATGCCTTACGAGATGCAGAGAAGTACGCTCGAAAATGCTGAAAGTGCCAAGAGTATACCAAGGTGCCCCACTGCACGTCGGAAGAATTGACGTCGATCACCTCACCTTGACCCTTTGTTCAGTGGGGATTTGACCTGGTCAGCCCACTCCTTCCTATCAAGGGAGGAGTAAAACTCGTGGTAGTAGCTATGGATTACTTCACCAAGTGGGTTGAGGCTGAGGTCCTAGCAACTATTACGACAAATAACATCACGCGGTTCTTGTGGAAGACGGTGGATTGTAGGTTTGACATCCAGCGCACTATCATATCGGACAATGGGAGAAAGTTTGATTTTGATCACTACCGTAACTGGTGCTGGTTGTTGGAGATTAAGTTACAATACTCGTCTGTAGGCAACTCCTAGTCTAACAGGCAGGTGGAGGCAACCAACAAGACGTTGATGGGAATGCTAAAGAAACAACTTGATGACAGGAAGTGCGCGTGGGCAGAGGAACTTCCCGGTGTCCTATGGGCTTACCAGGTCATAGTAAAGACTCCAATAGGGGAAACTCCATTTAGGGTTTAGCACTTCGAGCAAAGCTCTAATGATAGAGGGCTAGAAGAACAACTTGATTTGCTAGAAGAAGTCAAACTTGAGGCAAAGGTAAGAACTGCCGCCAACAAAACGAGTGTGTCCAAGAGCATTCAAAGTCGGAGACCTCGTACTCAAAAAAACAGGAACAACAACGTGAGACGAGAGAAAGCTGGGGCCCCGATGGGAAGGCCCCTACGTGGTCACCTCCACCAATTGCCCGGGCTCCTACACATTTCGAGACTCTAGAGGAAACGAGCTGCGCACCCCTAGAATGCCAAACACCTAAGAAAATTTTATTGCTAAAGCTAGCTTAATTATTTTAAATTTATGTTTTTATGCATGCACTACAAATTCTAATGAAAGAAGTGTTGTGTTTCAATGTCGAGTTTTATAAACGTAACAAAATCTCCATCGACGTAATTTCCATCAACAGAATCTCTATCTACGTAATCTCCATCAATAAAGTCTTGATCGACTGTTTACCTCTCCATGGGACACCAAAGGGACGAGTCACGCAAGAGGCTTCTCTGTCCCTCTTGTGGAGGAGTGCAGGTTAGCCTTTGGCCACCTGAAGATAAAAACCTACCTTCCTCGTGAGTATTAATAGCTGAGAGTAGGTCCAGTTACAGACTGCCCGAACAACATAACTCCCAAGGGGCCAAAAGGGTGAGTTGACCCAAACTTACCCTTTCCAGCGATATCAATGGGTGGGAGCGGGTCTAGTCTCAAACTACTCGAACAGCCTACCTCCCCACAAAGGATGATAGATGAGCTGGACGCGTAACCTCCTCATCTGAAAGGGGGGAACCAGCCCCCCGGCGGCCCAAAAAACTTACCCTGACCCCCATCGTGGTGAAGGAGAGGACCACCACCCACATCGTTGTTCGAATTACCCTCCCTGCGGGATACGAGAGGGAAAGGTAGGCCAAATTGTTGCCTTATCCCTCCTGCGGCGGTGGGTCAGTCCTCAGCTATTCAAAGGGAAAGACTAACCTTCCTCATAAGCATAAATAGTTGGGATCAGGTCTAGTAGCATACTACCCGAACAACCAACCTCCCTATGGACCAAGGATACGAGTCTAGCCGGAGGCCACCTTGTCTCCCACGGCTACCCTAATAACTTTCCCCAACCTCTGCTATGAAGAAGAGTGGATTCAATGCCAGCCTAAGCCAAAACTTACCCTTCCCTACGGTGTCAACAGGCAGGAGTGGGTCCAGTAGTAGGATGGCTAAACAACCTACCACCTGCAAGGAACAAAGGGACAGGTTGAACTAGACGCAACCTTGTCCCTCCCGTGATGAAGAGTGGGTTCAGTGCCAACCCGAAAACTTACATTGACCCCCATCACGGCAAAGGTGCAGACTTGCCACATCGCTTTCCTAATTACCTCCTCGGGGGGCAAAGGGGTGGTTTGGCTTGAGGCATTTCGACCCCTCCCTGACGGAGTGCGAGTAGTCCTCAGCTACTCGAAGATGAAGACTTTCCTTCCTTGTTAGCATCAATAGGAAGTAGCGAGTCTAGTAGCGGACTACCCGAACGATTTACCTCCCCGCGAACCAAAGAGATGGGTCAAGCCAAAGGCAGCATTGTCACTTCATGGTGGAGAGCAAGACCAACCCCACGGCCACCGAACAACTTACCCCGACCTACATTACAATGAAGAGTGGGTTCAGTGCCAACCTAACCCAAAACTTACCTTTCCCTGTGGTGTTAAAGGGCGGGACTGGGTCCAATAGAAGACTATCCAAAAAACCTACCTCCCGTGAGGAGCAAAGGGACGGGTTGAGCCAGAGGCAACATTGTCCCTCCCAAGACAGAGAGCAGGTCCAGTCCCGAGGCTACACAAAAAATTATCCCAGCCCCCATCGCGACGAAGCGGACCAGCCACATCGTTATCCAAATTACCTCATCGGGGAGCAAAGGGGCGGTTTGGCTTGAGGCATTCCGACCCTCCCAATGGAGTGCGGGTTGGGTCCTTCGACCACCCAAATGATGCAACAAAGAATGCCGACATCAACAACATGGTAAAAAGTGGCAAGCACATCACTTCATAGGCCAAATGGCCCAGGTTTGCAAAGTTTAACTCCTACAAAGCTAAGGATAAAATTATGATAGCCAAAAATTAAATACGCAATATCAATGAGTGGGAGTGGGAGCAAGTCCAGTCTCAAATTGCTTGACAAGCGAACATCAATGGACCATCGATGCTCATGATGCCGTCGCAGAGCACGCCGCATTTAAAAGACTGTGAAAGGACATGGGCTTCATGGGGGCAGGCACGATCTATCCCTAGACTCCTTGTATAAATAGAAATTTCCAGGTACAAAAAGGGGGATAAACTCTCTCATTCTTTACAAACTTCAAAAATACTCTACAGATTTTGACATCGAAGACTCCCCATCCCCAAGGCCGCCCTCTCCCAGCTGCTTTCTTATTTATTTTCGCAGGCCCAGCTTTGAAGACCTCAGTTGCTGGAACCTGGCCCAAAAGTGTACGAAACACGACGTTAATACTCACTTTCATCTCATTATATACGCAATGATTATCTCTTTGATCAACTCTTTTTTTTTTCTTTTACAAACTTCAATGGCAATCCATTTTAATATTGCTAAATTAGCTTTAAACATAAGAATATTATTTAAAGAATAATAATTTTAAACTCAACTTAAAGCTTGAGTCTACAAAGATCCACAATGATAGACAAAAGATCAGATGTGGTCTCCTTGAAGACCTATGATCATCTCGGGTAGGGGTGTAACCGGTCCGGTCTGGTTTTGGATAAAATCTAGGACCGAATCGGTATGTACCAGTTTTGTATTTTTCAAAACCGATTATGGACCGGTTACCCTCCTAAACCGGTACTTCCAGTTTTACCGGTTTCCGGTCCGGTCCAGTCCGATTTTTTGGTTTTTTTAAAATGTAAATTTCATAATTTGTCATTAAAAATTTGTTTATAAAAAAAAATTGATTTAAAAAAAACTGTTTTATACTTTTATTAATATATTAGACTATATAATAGTATTAATATTAGACTATTGGTATAGTTATAAGTTATATATTAGTATTAGTTATAAAATTTTAGTAATTTAGTATTAAAATTTTATGTAATAATTTATAAATTATAATAAAAAATTATTTCATATATGAATATATATGTTATATATAAAATTTCACATAAAAATTTATAATTATACATTATATATAAAACTTATATATATTAATATTTAATATATATAAAATATTTTGTATAAAACTTATATATAAAAATATTATTTTTTATTTTTTTAATCAACCGGTCCGGTCCGGTTCGGTCCGGTCCAAAAAATCCCAGAACCGGAACCGGCCTGTTTTTACATTTTAAAAACCGGTTCCGGACCGGATCGGTTCAAAACCGGTCCGGTCCGGTCCGGTCCGGTTTTCCAGTTTTAGTTTACACCCCTAATCTCGGGTTTTTAGAGACCGATAGCAACTGTCTCAATGCTTGGGTCTCCATCAAGACCTATGTCAATCAACAACCACAAGGTTAGCTGAAACTCACCCTCGATGGATGTCAAATACCCGAGGGTGGCTACCAAACACTCTTAATAGGACTTATTTTTATTTTCAGAAAACATATCTTTAGGTATTATATTTTTAATATTAAATTTGTGGTGCCATATACCCTTTAAAGGTTGTCTGGCAATGAAAATGCTACATGGCTAAAATTAATATAGAAAAGGTAATAGAAATTGAAGTTATATGCAAGAACTAAAAGATTTTGAAGAAAATTTTTAAAAAATTAATATTCGGATGTTTGGGGTTAAGTTAACCCTAAAGCCCCCCTAGACGCTCTTCTCTTCCCCTTTTCTCTCTCTTTCCTCTATGGCCTCCGTTGCCCTCTCTCCCTCTCGTAGTTGTTGTCCTATGCTACTCATCCTCTTCCTCAACTCGTCCTCGGTTCCTCCTCCTCTCCAAGTTTGTGAGTTCGTTTTTAATTAGTTTAGGTGTTTTTTTTTTGTTTTCGATTTGAATCATTCAATTTGTATTGTATTTTGGATTTGATTTGTATTTTGTTTATTGTAGTGGATTTTTTGTGTGATTTTGCTTATTCTTTGTATTATTCGAATCATGTTTTCCATTCTAACTGTGGGGCCATGCGCGATAGACAGGGGGCGGATGGTCAAAGGGTCCGCCCCTGCACTCCTTTACCTGGAAGGGCCCCCGCCCAAACGTGGGCGGAGTGGGCGGGGTGCGGAAAGGGGGCAACCCAACCTGTAGGGTGTAGGTAGTACCCTGTAAGGCACTGCCTAGTTACAAAATCAAAGCGACTCTTTGGTTTCCTACACGTAGGACAGGAAAAAAAATATAATATATAGATGACATTCTATCAATTTCTACTACAGAAGAATACACAAAGCCCAATATAGCCTATCATGATGACTGACCACAACATATTTACTTTTTAGTGACGGTTGAGTAATTGTGACAGTCCCCAAATAATCACTAAAAAGCATTTTCTGTCACGGTTTCTAGAAATTGTCACTAAAGATAAATGAGTTTTTTATTTATTTTTTTTATTTTTATTTTTATTTTTATTTTTTACGTTTGAATGGAGAGCAAATTTACATTCAAACATTGTGGCTACTTACGTGTGAACGTAAAATTTTTTGGCGCCAACGTTCGAACTTTAGTAAGTAACGTTAGAACATTAATTGTAAATTTAAATTAAATATGACTCTAATTTAAAAATTATGTGGTTTTTATAGTGCATAACTTGTGAACAAATCTAAAAAATTGTAAAATATATTTATATATACAAAATTTATAAAATATAATTATATATTTATATATATTTATGTTTATATATATAAATATATATTTATATATACATATATAATAGATATATTAAATAATATTGTTCCTTACATATATTAAAAGCAAAATACAAAATATGATAGAATTTCGTAAACAATACTCAGACGAACGTGTTGTTCATGAAATTCGTACTATGTATCTTCTCAATCAAGCTATCAACCTTCTTGTTGAGGATATCTATACGATATGCTATATCAGCGATAGACTCCTCTACAGTCACGATCTGTCGATCGATATGTGCAATCAATTGTGAGATCACCGCAATAACCCAAGCAGGCCGTACATATACCGTAGATGTACTAGTCGGTTGCTGACTGTTACTCCCCACACCGGGCCCAGGCTGCATCGGAGGAGCTAGATCCGCTACAGGGGTGGCTGATGTCAAGGATACCCCCTCGCCTATCGAAAGCTATGTTGATGCGTGCTCATGTCGAGGGGGCTTATTTAATCTGTGATCCGCTCCTCCGGCTGAGTGGCACTCTCCGAGCAAGTAATAGCCTGCTGATGATGACACCGTATGAGAGGTTGTCCGTGGAATCGATGCTCGCCTCGTAATAGATCGTCTCAAAGATGCACAGTGGCAAATCGATGGGATCTCCACATACCACTCGTATCAAAAATTATGCTCGAGTTCGAGTAAATGTAGTCTTATGTGCCATAGGATCCAGGTTTATTGCAGCAATAAGCTGCAACATGAGGAAGAAAGGTAGCAGATGTATTTGGTTAAATGCGTTCTTGTTCTCGATTTGCATGCGGTCTCTCCAGGTGAGGATGTAGAAATCCTCATCTCGATCATCATCCCAAGCCTCACTGTCAGTACCCTCAGACTCTGACCAGTCTGTATCTCTGGCAACTCGACCAGTAGATGATGCAGAAGTGCCTACATCTGCATCGAGTGTGCCATGTGCAGATGTAGATGTGTGAACGATGGCTATGTTGCCAGTCTGAGAGTCAGCTATAGTCGATGTCTCAACTACTCGACGAATCCCAAGGAGCTCGGCAATCACATCTAGTGAAGTCTCAAACGAAACATCGCGTACAGTCACGGTGTGAGAGGATACGTCCTGAGACATGGAGCACATTCCCATATAGAACCACTGAACCATTGAGGGGTATACATTCCCCCTCAGTGTCCAGATATTTCCCCAGCCTCTACTGATTAACACATCTCTGAGGTTCGTCTGCTCCCATTTGAGCTCGTTGAACTCATTGATCAAGACCTCTCGCTCTACTGTAACAATACGAGCCCTGATCCAAGTAGTGTCCTTAGTGGCTCATTCCCTCCCCCATTTCCTGGTATGCAAATGATGAGTCATATCCCGAAAATAGAAAAAAGAAAAAAAAATTATTAGTACTATTGATGCATCTTTCATATTAATTTTAAACTATTCAGCACTAACGTCCGAACATAATATAACTTGATGTTTGAATGTTTTATCCAAAGAACGATGCACGTTCTTTAGATAAAAATTATATTAACATTCGAACAAAATATAATATACACGTTCGAACGTTAAGGGCATAATGAATAAGAATTTTGAAATGTGTTACGTTCGAACGTTATGCCTTCCAGTTTGAATGATGTTTTTTACAATCAAATGTTACTAAATATTTACATTCGAACGTAAAATGTTGACTTCTGCAACGTGAAAGGCAAAATGACAGATAAATTAAAAAGTAGTACGTTTGACGTTCGAACGTAAATGCGTCTAAAAGTAATGGTCGAATGTACAAAATATACATTTGAATGTGGAAGGCATAACGACTATGTAATTGAAAAATCATACATTCGGACGTTCTATCAAAACGTTCAAACATTTCGACACATAATACTCAGCCATTCTCGAAAATCACATATGTTGGGTTCTAAGTGGCCAGATGCCATCGTAGAAATTAAGTATATACTTCAGGAAACTTTTCTACGGTGACCATTTGGCCAATGGCAACCCATGGTGGCCAGAAAATGGAGTTGAAAATCCGGCCACCACTCATGTTCAGTTTACACAAAATCCTACTAAATCTTAAAAAAAAAAACATGTAGGAAGACAAAAGATGGATGCCTACCTTTTTGTGATGGTTGTGGCTAGGTTTGACGGCAGCGGCGATAGTTTGACGGCGGCGTGCAATGGTGGAGAGATAACAATTTAGTTCTGAGAATGATGTTTCCCGTTTCGGTTTTGGAAATATATACATGAAACGTTTAAACATCATTCTGAGTCACGTTCTAACGTTTGGGGATTTAGTGTATATATATAGTATATTGTATATATATAATGTATTATATAGTATATTATATATATATAACATATATTATATATAGTTAATATATAATATAAAATATTGTATTTTATAGTAGTATATTGTTGTTGTTAGTATACTAATACTATATAGTAATGCTATTAGTATATAACATATAATATTAAACTAATACAATACTAATATATTATACCGTATAATATTATAATATATAACATAATGTATTAAGTATTATATATATTATAGTCTAATATAATAATAAATAGTATATAGGACTAATAAAAAGAACAAATAAGTTGTTTGTTATAAATGCGAAAAAGTTGGACATTATAAATCTAATTGTAAAGTCAAACAACAAATTAATGAATTAGATATATCTAAAACATTAAAAGAAAAATTATTAAACATTTTTATAATACATTAAAGTGAAGAGAAAGAAAATATAAATATATAATGTATTATATAGTATATTATATATATATATATTTAATATTTTATATACTATACTATATATATAGCATTATATATAGTATATATAGTATATTGTTGTTGTTAGTATACTAAAACTAATACTATTAGTATATAACATATAATATTAAACTAATACTATACTAATATATTATACGGTATAATATTATAATATATAACATAATATATTAAGTATTATATATATTGTGGTCTAATATAATAATAACTAGTATATATGTAGTGTATGTTACTATATACTTACTATACACTAATACTGTATATACTAATACTATACACTAATACTATATATATAATGGAAAAATAATTCACAGTATAATTAAATTCATGTAAGCATTTATATAACAAGACATACAATCATTTTTATAATCTTTTCGTAGACCATATTTTATTGACTATAAGTTAGAATATTACTAACAAGATTAACATATATAATTTTTCTCTGTTTTGTTAAAAATGTAAAAAGTAATTCCCAATAATTGATATTAAATTTTAAGAATATATTATGTTCTTAATAAGTTGTCTAAAATAACATTACATCAAATACATAAAGTGATTTAACATAAATATGTGATATTATTATTATATTCATAAAGCCTAGTATTGCTATTTTTATTAATTATGTCGTTTTTGCCATTAGAAAATCCTAATTCTCGGTTAGCTATCTAATATTAATATTAGTATTACTATATAGTATATAATACTCATATTATAGAGTAATGCTATTAGTATATAACATATAATATTAAACTAATACTATACTAATATATTATACGGTATAATGTTATAGTATATAACACTTCATACACTATTAGTACTTATCATAATACTATTAGATATATACTAATACTATACACTAATACTATATATATAATGGAAAAAATAATTCACAGTATAATTAAATTCATGTATGTATTTATAACAAGACATACAATCATTCTTATAATCTTTTCGTAGACTATATTTTATTGACTATAAGTTAGAATATTACTGATGTTATGTTACCTTCATTTGTGGATTCTCTCTAAAACTCTCTCCTTCTCTCTAAAACTTACTTCACAAATTTCGACTAGAGGGGAGAGGGAGCTTCGGCTCCTTTCCCCTCCCTCCCTCCCTCCTCCTCCTCCTTCCTCCCTCCCTTCTCTTCTTTGTAGTGTTTTGTTTTTGTGTATTTTTAGGTGGAATAAGAGAGAATCCCAGATCTGGATCTTCCCGCCGCCCACAGCCAGCACGCACCCCGCCATGGTGTTGCCCAACCGCCGATCTTCAAGACCACCGAATGCTGCACCAAACAGAGCAGCGAGTAGCCCGCACACGCGGGTCGATGTTTCCGAGGTTGTTTGGCCCGTGGGTTTTACGCACCACTGGGGAGCCCTCTGTCAACACCACGCGTGGCGTTTCTAGAGTCTGTGAGTCCGGGATCTCCAAGGTTGACTATCGGTTCTCTTCCTTGAGTGGCGCGTGTACTGCACGCGCCACAGCAGCCTCTGTGCACTGCTTTATCCTTTTTTGTGCAGTATTTTATTTGTAGTTTTCTTTTGTGTAATGTAATTTCTAGATAAATAAAAATCCAAAAAAAGTAGTTCCTTCAGACTTTGGTCCAAATGGAGTAGTAGTCCCCCCTCCGCGTTGACGGGGTTTGGTATACCCTACCCTACTAAGTCGGGGTATGGGGCTTTATAACCTCTGTCGTGGACAGAGTTGGTATTTTCTCTAAGATCTAGGTCTTTAGAGACTTACTGTCTGGACTAGACTATGTCAATCACGAAAGTGTACTGGGAAGATATTAACGATTGTAATTGGTTTGTTTATGAAGTCAACTTTGTAAATTCTCTCTTAATGAAGGGTAACATATATTTTATCAAAAACAAAAAGTTAGAATATTAGTAACAACATTAACACATACATCTCTGGTGTAAGAGCCATTAGTATTTTTCTCAATTTTTCAAAAATAAAAAGAGATTATAGTGAAACGTATACTATAAAAAGAGATTATATGCCCAAATATATACATTCACGTTCGAATGTACATTATTGGAGTTCGAAAGTAAAATAAAATGTGGTATTTTCCCGCTCGATCTCCTCAGATCTGTGATGAGCTTTCCACATTCGAATGTTCCAATTTAACGTTCAAACGTGAATCGATGAAATATGAGAGGAAATTGATTTACGATCGAACGTTAAATTATAATACGTTCGAACATGAGAAAAAAAATGTGGAAAATTTCTCGCTCGATTTCCTAACCTCTGAGATGAGCTGAAATGTTCAAACGTTAAAATTTTTCGTTCGACCTTGAATCGATGAAATTTGCAAGTTATAAACATTCAAACGTTAATTGATCAAAATAGCGGGAAATGTTTCGCTCGATTTCGAGCTTTGTCATAGGAAGTAATGTTCTAACATGCATATTTAACGTTTAAACATTATCTGCAAAAAAATTAGCTTAAATTTATTTACGTTCGAACGTTTCATCTGAAAATTGGGCGGGATATGTTAATGTTCTAACATGCATATTTAACGTTCGAACGTTCCATCTAATGATTTAGTTTTTGCATGAATACACACACAGGAGGAGGCAAAGTCATTTTTGCTGCTTCTCCCGCGCCCGAAAATAACCGTGAGAGATAGAGGGTCGTGGGTTAGAGAGTCAGAGGGTTAGAGTGAGAGAGAGTTGAGTGAGAGATGGTTAATATTTTGGAACCCTAGCTCCATTTATTTTGGCAAGGAAAAACTCTTTTTCTTTTTTCTTTTTTTCAATTTTATGATATTTGTCTTGTGTTTTTTTATATATATGTCTCTAACAAGTCTGTGTTGTATTTTTTTTGAAGGATTGGTTGTTTTGGCAAGTTCAAAGCTTTTGATTTGTAAGAGAATATTGTGAATGCTAGGTATATTTCTGAACTTTAGCAATATTTTTATACATTTTTTTGTATTTTTTTTTTGTGGATAATGATGAATATGGGATGTGTATAATGTGAGTTTTTTGAAGGACTTTGATGAATTGGATACAGGTAGAGTATTTCGAGTTGAGTAGTGAATTTTGATTGTATATATACATAGTGAATATGTATCAATTGGGTATTGATGAATTAAAAGGAATTAAATTGTTTATATTGATGAAGTAGAAGGAAATCTTTGTGACATGGATTGTGTAATATGATGAATTAATATGAAAAATTGTATTCTGTTTATGCTTACTATTAAAATGGAAAATTATCTTGTGTTTATGCTTACTCTTGAAATATTGTGATTATTGATTGTGAATTTTGTGAATATTTTGTATGTTTATGATTTTTATTGATTAATTAATATGTTTAGAAATATTGTTGTGAGAATATTGTGAATATGTTTTAATACGGATTTGAAATATTGTGATTATTATTTGTGAATTTTTATTGAATATGTTTATATGGTTAGAAATATATTTTGTTTAGTTTGTGGATTTATGTGAATTTTTTTATATAATATGTTTTGATGTTTTTTAAATTTAAGTTAAAATTAAAAACATTTAATATGAGAAATAATATTTATAATTTAATACGTATATATAATATACATATAATAGCTATAATTAATAATAATTTATTAAATATTCTTGCCATTGTGAGATTCCAAACCGTTATATTTTTAAATATATATATATATATATAAAGTAAAATACTCTTCAAGAAAAAAGTCTTGAACCCACCAAATAATTAAAGAGATGGAATAAATAAATATGCTTATTTAAAATAAAATAGAGAGTAAATAAATAAGGATCAAATAAATGCTTATTTAGAAATTATATACTTATTGTCTATATAAATAAATAACTCACTCAATTAAGTATAACAATTAAAACTATAATTTAGGAATAATAATAATTAAAATTATATAATAACAATTATAATAACAATTAAAATTACATAGGTATCAATTAATAATTTCCTAAGATATATAATTACAATTAAAATTATAATTTAGGAATAATAATAGTAAATGTTCTTGACTAAATTTTAGTCTAATTGCTTGACTGTCGTAAACTCTCCGACCTTGAGAGTTGTCAAGGCCGGAGAGTTTGTGACAGTTAAGTAATTAGACTAAAATTTAGATATTTATTCAAGATCATTCTCCCTCATTATCTACTCATGATAGGAAACTTGTAAACATATTATTCCATCTCTCTTTAGTATAACAATATAACACTACTATTTGTTTGACATTATTAATTCAAACAACATGGAGATATTGTTTGTAGTGCTTTTTTATAGATATTGTGTGACATTGCATAAATAACCTTAGACCCATTAGTGTACATTTATGTGTCCACTAATGCCTGAATTGTCCAGTGTGGACAGTTTGAGATTATATTATCTGTATTGCACATTTTTGTTACACCTACTCTCCTTGTTTAATATGAAGTTTCGGTGTCTTCCTCTACTGTTCTTTGGGTATACTGTTCGTAGGGTCACAATCCCTCTATGTGAATGTGTATACTTGGAGAACTATGGGGAGGTGCTACCGAAATTTCTATTAACATGAAAAGTAGTAGAGTGACGAGATTTGTACAATATGGATAATATAATCTCGAATGGGATAGGACCAACTACCTTATCAAAAAAATAATGAGAATTGGAGCATGACATGCATGTAAATTTTCTATGTACATGTTATTAAAATATAGATGTTTTTAGAAATGGACAAAAGTTGGATGCGACTTGGTGATAGACTTGGAAATGATTACGTACCCTATACGCATGGAGTAAGAACCTTCATTGATTTTGCACAGGCCTCTGCTAATAGTCGTGGTTACATTAAGTGTCCATGTCGAGAGTGTAAAACTTTGTGTGCGATAGGGTTGGATGAAGTTGAAAGTCATATATTTGTGAACGATATGGATCTGGGGTATACCCGATAGGTACTGCATGGTGAGTCATATAAACAGTCAGCGGATGTATTGGTCGATCATTCAAATTATTTGTTGCACATGGATGATGAATATGAGCAGGATGAGATGAAGGAGATGTTGGGTGACATTGGAGCTGGAATGTTTATGGATGAGGCGACAATGTCTAAAGTGGCTGAGGGACTGATTGTGAAAATTTCGCTGCAATGTGGGAAGATGCAAAGCGCAAGCTTTATCCAGACTGTACAAAACATTCCAAAATGTCATTTATTGTGCAGTTGCTTCACATTAAATCATTGTGTGGAATGTCGACAAAAGTAATAAATATGGTATTTGACTTATTTAACGAGGTGCTTCCCTAAGAGTCTGCATTGCCGAAAAACTTTTAAGAAGCGAAACAGTTAAGAAAGAGATTAGAATTTGAGTACAAGTCCATATATGCATACAAGAATAACTATGTTTTATTTTGAAAGGAGAACGAGGAGAAATAAGCATGTCCTGTATGTAGAGAGTCGAGGTGGAAGGGTAAGAAAAACGTGCCGGTTAAGGTGTTGCAGTATTTTCCCTTGAGACCTAGATTGCAAAGACTATATATGAGGTGGCATGATGAGAAAAGAGTTAAGGATGATGCATATATGAGGCACCTAGCTAACTCACTTGCGTGACAATCTTTTGATAATCAATACCCAGAGTTTGGGATAGAAGCTCGGAACGTGTATCTGAGACTCACAACCAATGGATTCAACCCTTTTTGAAATATGAATACAAGTTATAGCACTTGGCCGGTAGTGTTGATTCCGTACAATCTTCCATCATGGGAAGAAGATATTACTACTATACTATGTAAATTTGAGAAGATCTTTACACCATCATTTTTTTATGTCATGGTCCATTTAACAATACATTTGCCTTGAGAGGTACTGTTGGGTGGACCGGTGCAGTTCCGTTGGATGTATCCAATTGAAATATATTTAGGTCAACTGAAGAGCACTATTGGGAATAAAACCAGAGTTGAGGGTTCAATAGCAAATGCCTATATACATGATGAATGGTTAACATTTTGCTCTCTATATCTTTGTGATGTTGAGACACGATTTAATTGTCAAAAGCGAAATCTTGATCTTACTACTCCGCCTCCTCGTGAGCTATCAATGTTTTCCCAAAATGTATGACCCTTGGGTGCACAAACGGGTTATGGTTTAATTGATGGAGAGTTAGCTAAAGTTCGGTGGTGCTCAATAATTGTCGAGAGATTGATGACTATCTCAAGTATGTCGTTGCATGCTTCAAATAATTCTAGTTTCTTGAAGTTTAACTATAACTGTTATGCTCAAAATATACTTCTTTCGCACTTATATACAGTGAGCATATGGACAAACTTAGGTTGGGAAGGCGTAGAGAATTTAGAGGCAAGACACAAGGAAGAATTTTCTGGATAGTTTGAAGAACGTGTATGAACTAAAATTATATATATGTTACATTTTGAAACTTTTAACTCTTGGTAACATTTAATAAATATATACTATTTCAATTGTTAGATTTTGGAACAACGTGCTCGTGATCTCGGATCAGTTTCTCCTAAATTCTATATGCATTGGCCCGTGGTCCCTCAAATAGAGCACTTCAATACACTGCATGCACAGTTTGAGGTTATAAATTCCATACTCTGGACCGTGAACGTAGTAGAAAGACTCAAAACTCTAGTGTGTTGGTCGAGTGGAGTCATGTAACAAATGATATTGACTATTATGGTGTCATACGTGATATTATCGGATTGAAATATATGTGTGGATCTGTAACATATGTCTTTAAATGTGATTGATGAGATCTAGGTGGTGGTCGGGTTTCGATACATAAGGATAGTCACTTTACGAGTGTCAATACTGCATCTAAATGGTACGAAGATTATCCATTCATATTGTTTTGTCAAGCTATCCAAGTCTATTACTTGATTGATCTAATGAAAAGTGCTGATGAAGATAGTGGAGAGATAACTTGGCGAGTCGTACAAAATTTTGTCCCTTGAAATATATATGAAGTAAGAACGAGTTGCTCACCCTGTGTAGAAATGATAATTTAATTCAAGAAGAAGAAGAAGATGAGTCAGAAAAGAAAACAAATCAGAATCCGGGGAGGAGGTCGATAAGGAGGACGAAGAAGAGGTTGATGACGACGACGAAGATGTTATTGAGGGAAATTTTGAAACAAGCATGGCAAATACATCTGAAAATGAAGAATAAAAGTACTAAATATTTTATTGATATAGTGACAATAAAATATTATATTTTTCATAATGTCTTCAAATTAATTTTCTTTGATATAATTAATCATTTTCAAGGATGCCGCCAAAACAACAATGAAGAAATGTACCTCCTTCGCCAAGTCCAAGTCCCAAACCCATTGCGGACTCCCCACCCGAGGAATCTACTCCTGAAGATCAAGTTAACATGCAGGAGAATAATAACTAGTCGACACCTACCAGTGAGGAAATGTGGTTGATAATTAATTATATAATTAATACTTTTGTCTCAATAACTATATAGCTATAATTATACTATTATCAAATAGTTGATGCATCTGCTCGTCGCGGTCGTGGCTATACACGTAGCATCTCTCTTGAGAAAAATAGAATGTACGGAAAACTCAAGATCACCATTCCTGATAATTCCACTGGAGGAGTAGATGATAGTGCAACAGTGCTTTCCTCCTATATTGGCACTGTAGTTCAAGCTTATGCTCCATTTTATGTGCGCTCATGGCGAGATGTTCCGAATGATATTAAGGAGCACATTCGAACTCATGTGCTAGTGAGTTTACTTTGAGAGTACATTTTTTTCACCTAGATTAGTAAATCATAGTTTTGACCTAATCCACTTATTAGAATGAGTTTGACATCGACTTTGGCCGTAGTGAGGATTTGAGAACTGTGAATGAGTTGATGGCTACATTATTCTAACGTCACAAAGGACAATGTCATGACCACTTTAAGAAGTTTGAGACGTCGGAAGAGACTATGCAGTCCCCTTTCCATCAAATGAAGTTAGATGATTGGAGAAAGTGTTGTGATCTTTTTGCATCTTCAGATTATCAGGTATTCAACAAGTTCTATAAATGCATAGAATAGATCTGCTCTGACCGTCCACCATCGTGCCAGTTCAAGGTCATTCCATCGTCTTGTTGGAAAAAAGGTAATTAAAAAATTATAGAACTCATTTATTTTTCTAATATTCTTTTATTTAAGTACTAACATTATCTTTTTAAAATTGGTAATGTTGCTTTGTTAGAAATGTGATGATCTTGAAAACTTTTCACTCATTCATGTCTATGCTACTGCTCATACTAATAAATGTAGTGAGTGGATGAATCCTGCCACTGCAGATAATTATGTAAGCAATGTTAATTTTATTAAATAAATTATGCAACATGTGAATAATTTATTTTTTATTTATATTTCTTTTAATATGTTACTTATTGTGTGTTTTCTTTCAAATTGCAGGAAAAAATGATGGAGATGCAGTCAGTTTCAGGGGAATCCTCTCCTAGTGACATAGACATATTCAAGCAAGTGTTCGTGCTGCAATCTAGTATGACAAGAGGCTTGGGACGATCTTTCAAGCAAAGATGTTCATCCTCCTCAACCTTATTGTCTTAACAAATTAATAATATTACCAAAGATTTAGAAGCTACACGGCACGATAATGAACATATGATGTCATGATAACAAGAGTTAGAGTCTCTCTTAGAGTGACAGTCTCATTTAGAGATGCATTTGCAGGACCAATAGAGAGACCCGGAGGAAAGAATATGCAGTGAAGTCCATGAGCAAGTGCAGTGAGAGATGATAGCGCAAATAGAGCGTGTTATGTCGTTGCAACAGAATCGCAGGGGGCGAGAAAAGAAGAAGAAATGAATTTTATCAATTTTATCAGTATATATAACTAATTTTAATATCTAATTTTGAAACTTTATAAAACATTGTTAGTTGTTAATTGATGGTTTGTAATATGATACAATTGGTATGTTTTTTAATTTTATAAAATTAGTATTTCTTATCTGTAAGTTCGAATGTAAATAAAAAACGTTCGAACATTGGTTCACATTCGAACCAATGTTCGAACGTGAATACATAAAATTATATAATAACATTCGAACGTAGGCCTCAATGTTCAAACGTACTCACCCTCGAACGTACAAAACGTTCGAATGTTTAAACGATTAACGTTCGAACAAACCTTCGAACGTACCACTTGCGTTTAAACACTTCTTCGTTAACATTCGAAATAACATCCGAGTGTTAAATCCATTACGTTTGAACATTGGTTCGTTAACGTTCAAACAAAAATTTGAACTTTTATTGCAATTAACTTTTGAACACATAAACGTTCGAACTAGAATCAACGAATGTCAACTTCTGTCATTCGAACGCCAATCGGTCATGTCAATGTTTGAACATTCAGTTGGACGTCCGAACGTTACTTTCTATGACAGATCTCAACCGTCACAAAAAAAAGAAACGCTCATACGTTACACCAAACAGAACACCTTCAACCTTCACTAAAAATACTTTTTGTGATTGTGCAACAGTAAACTGTCACCATTTGTTTTATGTGATGCACATTAGGTGACGGTCGTGGTGATAGTTTCAAACCATAACCAAATATCTTTAGTGACATTTTAGTTATTTTTTTTTACGATTTCCTCTATCAAAAAAGACAAATTGTGTTGTACTGACTCCATCAATAAGGAATTCAAGAGCTGATATATTTTATATTTCCTTTGTTAGCTTTTATAGAAATTGATTATTTCTCGAATTTAAATTTTAAATACTTTTAGAACTTCAATGAAATATGTTATTTCTTTTGTACTTATATGTTTATAAAGCCATTCCCTAAATTTCAGTTTTTTTTTTAAAGATACAGAGAAAGTTAAATAAAAATACTTCTTTTAATCAGTAAGATAAATAAAAATATTGATTGAAAGAATAAGTTCAATTGAAAGTATTTTATTCAACAATTAGTATCACTATTTTGCGGCAATATCAAACGTGGTGGCTAAAATATCTTTATTTTATGTGTAAGGGAATTTCCACCACTTTATAAGCTCACTGGGTTTCAACCTGACACCCAGCCCCCAGGGCCCAAACCTGCCCAAGAAGTAAGTCGCCTGCAAGGGAAAGTAAACAATGATGGCTGATGGGACGTATAGGCTCGACGTCACTCGGCCACACTCCACTTATGGGCACTTGTACAAGGCAAAACGGGAAAGATGGAAAACCTTTGATTGCATGATATGGGAACATTGACGAACCACAAAAGACACCAGCAGAGTAAAGCAAATCAGAGAACCACACAACATTAATGGCACCACCACCCAAGCTGCACGTCACATTAATGACACCGTCGCAGAGACACGTTGCATTAAAGGGTTCCAACAAAAGGAACAATAAAAAGGACACAAATTCCATGGGGAAGACACAATTTGTCCCCCATACTTGCGATATAAATAGCAACTTCTAGGTACGAGAAAAGCTCTATGATCCCTAGACTCTCTCATTATTTACAAACTTCCAAGATACTTTACTAACTTTGGCATTAGAGATTCCTTGACCCAAAGGCATACGAAACACAACATTAACAGTGGTGCTATCTGTGGGATCCTTGCGTGTACTTCATATGCCTACGACAACCTCTTCCAGATAGCTCGGGTCTTCAAGGAACAATAGGGTTGACAAACATAGATGCTCACCAACTAGGAAACAAAGCTCTAGAATTGGAGGAGGAGATGCCGCGGAAGAGAGGAGTGAACATATCCAGGAATGGGTGCCTCCGAGTGGCAGGGTGAATGCGGTATGCCCTACGGTGGATGAAAGCACCTTACCAACGCTACTCGTTTGTGCCCTAGCAAACGGCGAAATCTGTGACGAGCAGAGACTCAAAAGGGTGAAATCGAACGAGTCGCTAGAGTTCGTTCCCTTAAACTAAAATTGACTAGAAGCCATTGCAAGAATCGGTAGCGAGATGATGATTGAGGTGCGAAGCGCCATGCAGCAACTCCTCACTAAACACCAGGATGTATTTGCTTGGAGCCACGAGGACATGCCCAAAATAGCCCCCAAATTCATATAGCACAGCCTTCCCAAGACTCACAAGGAAACGAGCTGCCGCACCCCTGAAACGCCGAACACCTACGTTTATTGCTAAAGCTAGCTTAATTATTATAAATTTATATTTTTGTGCATACACTACGAATCCTAATGAAAGAGGTGTGTTTCATTGTCAAGTTTCAAGATATAAAAAAATCTATATCACCGTAATCTTCATCAACAAAATCTCCATCGACTATTTACCTCCCTACAGGACACCAAATGGATCAGTCACACCAGAGGCCGCTATGTCCCTCCTGCAGAGGAGTTCGGGTCGGCCCTTGGCCACTCGAAGATAAAAACTTACCTTCCCTATGAGCGTCAATAGGCAAGAGTGGGTCTAGTTACAGACTATTCGAACAACGTACCTCTCGCGGGGCCAAAAGTGTGAGGTGAACCAAAGGCCACTTTGTCCCTCCGGCAATAGAGAGCGGGTCCAGCCCTGAAACTATCTGAAACACTTACCCCAATCTCCGCCGTGAATAAGTGAGGGATCTGTGCCAACTTGACTCAAATTTACCCTTTCCAGCGATGTCAACCGGCTGGAGTGGATCCAGTCCCAAACTGTCCGAACAACCTACCTCCCCACAAAAGTGGACAGGTGAGCAGGGGGCTCAACCTCCTTGTCCAGGAGGCTCCATCGCGGTGAAGGAGCGAACCAGCCACATGGCTGTCTAAATTACAGCCCTCACGGGATACCAAAGGGATGGGTGTAATGCCTAAGGTTGCTTTGTCACTCATGCAACAGTGTGTGGGTCAGTCCTCAGCTACTCGAAGGGAAAGACTTACCTTCCTCGTAAGCGTCAATAGATAGGAGCAAGTCAAGTAACAGACTGCCCAAACAACCTACCTCCTCGCAGACCAAGGAGAAGGGTCGAGCCAAATGCCACCTTATCTCCTCGCGACACAGAGCGGGACAGCCCCACGGCTACCCTAATAATTTGCACATATCTCTACTATGACAAAGTGTGGGATCAAGGCCAGCCTGACACAAACTTACCCGTCCCTGCTGTGTCAACAGGCGGGAGTGGGTTTAGTAGCAGACTACCTGAACAACCTACCTCCTGTGGGGAACAAAGGGTCAAGTTGAGCCAAAGGCCACCTTGTCCCTCCTGTGAAGGAGATGAGGCTGCCCGAATACTTACACTGACCCCCATCATGGTGAAGGAGCGGGACCATCCACATCGCTATCCGAATTACCTCCTCTGGAGACAAAGAGGCAGTTTGAAGTGAGGCATTCTGACCCCTCCCCGCCGGAGTGCAGGCCGAGTCCATCGACCACCCAATACTGCACCAAAGAACATGGACATCAATAACCTGGTAAAACGCAAGAAGCACATTGCTGCATAGGTTGAAGGGCCCAAGTTTGTGAAATCTAACTCTTACAAAGCTAAGGATAAAGTTATGATGACATTCTTATCTTCCAATTAGAAATTAAATACATAGTGTCAACGGGTAGGAACGGGCCCAATTCCAAACTACCCGGACAACCTACCTCCCCATGGACCAATGTCAACAAGTCGAGTCAGAGGCTGCCTTGTCTCCTCGCGGTGAAGAGTGGGATTAGCCCCTTGACTACCTGAATAACCTACCCCAACCCACTTTGCAGCAAAGAGCAACTCGTTCTATTTATATTCAACTTCGCGGCCACGGTGCTACTCGGAGGGGCATAGAGGCGGGTTAGCAAAACACTTCCCCCACCCGCCCCATGGAGGAAATCGGAGTATCTTGACACGGCTTACCTTCTTTCAGTTACATATCAAAATAAAGCACAACAACACAAAATTACAGAACTGAAGGACTAGGTGGGGAAAAGCGCATCCCAGAGACAAACGATGAGAAGAAGGAAACATCGGAGAAGGATATGCAAAGACGAACAACCTGGCGCAACAAAGTGTAAGGTAGTTTCATTAATGATTAGAAGTTACAACATGAAGTCTGCAAGCAAACAACAAAGAAGAGCAAGACCCATTAGAAGCGCTGGTCGGGATATAACCAAAAAGAATCAACCATCAACAAGTGGGATTATGCCCAACAAAGCTACCCCTAAGGGCACTTGGGATTAGATCCCTCCCGTGGAGAGTAGCTCGTTCCACGGACACTTCAACCACAAGAAGCTCCCGCACACGCAGAGCCCTCATATCGCATCGGGAATTTTGGAGGATATGGGTCTTCATCCTTTCCAAGCCGTTAGTATAACCTAAGTGTCAGGCATCATCATGAACACCACAGACATACGACAACTCCTCCTACAGACCCAGGATGGCAGTATCCCTGGCCTCCAAAGCATGCCTTGCCTCAGCTTGGTCAGTCTCCAAATCCCTCCTTCATTTCCTTTTCACTTCTAGGGTCTTTCTCTTGTCCTTTAGAGACTTGGAAGCCTTTTCAAGCTACTCCATCAGCCACTTGTACGACCAACCGTCGAAGTCTTGTAACATGTGCAGCTCCAACTTTTCAGCCTGCAGCTGCTGAAGCTTTTGCTGACAGTCATCAATAGACCTTTGTAGCCCCTTCCTCACCTAGGGGGCAAGTGCCACCTCAAGAAGCAGAAGGCCATCCTCATCCCACGACTTCGACAAGTCGATGAGGGCCTACTCGACCTCTTCTTTCTTCTTCCACTCCTTCGCTGCATAACGTAAAGCCAACTATGAGAGCAAACGAAGTACTCTATTCTCGCTCGCCACCTCCACCTTGCGGAGGTGGACACGATGAACACTGCCAGACACTCCAAGCCCTACCACAAAAGTCTGGGTCAAAATCAAAGAAGGAAACGAACAAGAGGTGCAGAGAGCTTACAAGCGAAGATCTTACTCGGTAAAAAGCCTCTTGAGCCTATTCGGATACGGTCGGCACGACTCTCCATCGCTATCGGCCGAAACTCCGTCGGGACCTCATCCACAGCCTCCTCATCCGCACCAAGGACTGAAGGCGCTATAGCTACCTCAGCCAAAGGAATGCCCTCCATCGCCTCCTCGGCCCAAGCAATGGCCCCTACCACTTCATCACTAGCTGAGGCGACCTTGACCTCGGGAAAGTGTAATAGAGGGGACTCCGGGATGGAAACCCACTCAGGGGACCCCTCGTTCTGGGTAAAAAGCTCCATGGGCAAGGCTAAGGAACCCACTCAGAAGCTGTGCCATGGGCGAAAGGACTGCTGAAGGCCCCTTAGCAACCAAAGGGCCCAGCGAGGTTGCAGGAACGGCTTTAGCAGTAGACCCAAGGACCGGCGACTCAAATTGAACACCCGCAACAACTCCCCAAGCTAACAGCATAGCACGAGGAAGGTTCGCAACCGTCATCACTTTCTTGGGCGACGACAGCTAAGGCTGAATAACAAGCACCTTCGTAGAAGGACCTCCGGGAGGAATGGGAAAGTTGTCAGAGTCAACTCTAACAGGGGAAATCCTTCGGGATAGGTAGGCCACGTCGGAAAGTAAGTTGGTGGGGAAGGCTAGATATTGTCCAAGGCTACCCTCGGCTAGCAAAGCCACCAAAAGAACGTCTTCCGGATGGGCCTTCACCCAAGCATGAATGACCTCGATCTTGAGTATCTCGTTCGGGGGTCGCGGTAGGATGACGACCCTTGTCATCTCCCACTACCCCCATATGGAACACAAAGGGAACAGACACATTGATTGGCTTGGCCGACGGGGAACTCCCACCCCTTGCCAAATAAAATGAAGAACATGCGACTCCACTCCCTCGCGGTGGTATACTATGGCTCCAGTAGAACCAACGCCTGGATTGATCTGAAACCATAAGTGTGATGGCCTCACCTCAGAAGATTGTGGTTGAGGAAGAACTCACATGCTATAAGATCCGGGTATTCAGCCCTGACCTCCTCCGACAAGCAATACCAAATGACGCAGCACGATACAAGGATACTCCATGCACTAGGAGGGAGCTAAACAAGTGCCAACTTAAAAAAAAAAAAAATACGCACTTTTCGCATTGGATGACATAAGGGCAGCCTGAGACCATATGAGAACATGGCGGGGTACACCGCCACTTTCGAGGCGTAACCCTCAGAATCTACAGCCCCTAAGAGGTGGCACCCCGAGTTCCATAGTTTGAGGAACCCTGTATGTCTCCCTCAATGACTCCAACTCAACTGGAGTCACCTTTGAATGCCACGAGAAACCAATGAACTCCTCTGAAGAAGTGTCACCCTGTCCGTCTACAACATGGACACCGTCGGAAGCCCTGGCCAACCTAGAAGGACATGAGGATTTCTTGGGGGTTTTTTGCTTGAAGGAACAAGAGGAATTGAAGAAAACAACTCAAGGAGAAGAGCTTGAAAGAGGAAGAGGAATAGCATCCTAGTAGAAGAGAGAATGGACAATGTAGCCTATTGCTGAGAAGGAAGGGAACCTTATATAGGCAAGCTTGACTGTTGATATCCCGAGGTAGTAGGAACCCATGCATCCCAAGGAGTACCAGAATCCCACGAACACTATGATTCCAGTAGAGCGTATCCAATGATGCTACATGGGAAATATGTAACCGCCTGACACGAGTAATGATAAAGGGATTGAAGGGGTGCCATTTAATGTGGAATGAAACTGTCAAAGTGCAACCATGCAAGTTGAAGGGGAACCGCTGTCAGATATTATGCAAAGACGAAAAGGCCACTCAGATATAGCTAGGGCAAAAGTGCAACACGTGAGCACCGAGAGATCTACAACTCCCGTCAAGGAAGGAAAGGTAGAATTCCCCTCGAACTAGTCCAAGAGGAATTGGCGAGGTAACTGTAAAGGGATTTCCTCCACTTCATAAGCCCACTAGGTTTCAACCCGACCCCCGGGGCCCAAACCTACCCATGAAGTAACTCGCCTGCAAGGAAAAGTAAACAATTATAGCTGATGGGATGGACAAGCTTGACGTCGCTCGGCTGCACTCCACTCATGGGGGACTTGTATAGGGCAGAAAGGGAAAGACGGAGAACCTTTGATCTTCTGACATGGGAACATCGACGGACCACCTAAGACACCAGCAGAGTAAAGCAAATCGAGAAACCACGTCACATTAATGGAACCACCACCAAAGCTACATGCCACATTAATGTCACTGTCGTAGAGGCATGCAGCATTAAAGGATTCTGACAAAAGGAACAGCAAAAAGGACAATGATTCCATGGGGGTAGACCAGATCTATCCCAGACTCGTAGTATAAATAGCAACTTCCAGGTATGAGAAAAGCTCTATGATCCCAAGACTCTCTAATTATTTACAAAGTTCCAAGATACTTTACTAACTTTGGCATTGGAGACTCCCCAGCCCAAAGGTCGCCCTCTCCTAGTTGTTTTCTACTACATTTTCGTAGGCTCAGTTCTAAAGACCTAAGTTGCTGGAACTTGCCCCAAAGGTGTACAAAACACGACGTTAACATTATGTTTTTTGAGTTTCAAAAAATTAAACCTTCTAGATTTACATCTAATAGATTTCATCAGTCTATTTATGTGTTCAAATGAGTGACGATGGAAGCTAATTGGAAAATGTTTTGTAGGGAAAAAAAACAGACAAATAATAATAATAATGTAATTGAAACATATCCATTTACCCAATTAACTTGAATCAAAATGACTTGAAATCGAATGACAAACTTAATTATTTGATAAATTATAAATCGAATTCAATTGATTTATACAAATCTGAATTATCTTATGCGAATTGCCACCCTAAGCCATGATTAGAAGAGACTGGTATTTTCCAAGAGAAAAGTGAAAAAAGTTTATGTTCGAAGAAGAAGGAATGTTAAATCCCCATCTTGATCCTCTAAAGAAGTATTAATTATTAGATGGAATTTGTTAAATGTTGGGAGACATGTTTTGTTATTGGGTGACAAACGTGCATAGAGATGCAATGATCACTTCCCTTTTAATCTTGATCTAAAGGAATAAACTACTTTTCATGCATTGATCATGACTGCTGCAAGCAATTTATAATTGCATTTTACGTTTTATTCCTTTCGCTTTCTCAATAGGCAATACCTATTTGGAAATTAGGAAAAAAAAGAGAACATTGAAAGGAATCAATAGGGTTAAGTTAATTCAGTAGTAGAGGATTTCTCTTCTTTTTCTTTTTCTCCAAAGAGTGGGAAATCACCTGTCCAATAGTGACGCTCTTCCGAATTTATTAATAAAAAAACCCTCGCTTGTAGCGAAGGAACACCGTGGAAACAAAAACAAGGTCTTTGAGAAAATTCCTCAAAGAACCCAAGCCCGGAAAAGACTCTAAACAAGCCAATTGCCTAACATAGCAACCAAAAACAAAGCCAAGATTAGCAACTTCTTAAAGAAGGAGGCCTAGATAAATCCAATCATAACAAACCTCTAAGGACCCGAGGCAATAAAGAATTATTTTTTTAGACCAAAGTAACACCATTGGCACCATCTTTGGCCAACCAATCCGCCACTTTATTTCTTTCACATAGAACGTGCTGAAAACGACAATTAATAGAATGAGCCAAACCAACAATCTCTTCCCAATAATCCTCCAGATACCAAACCCCACATCGCCCTCTATGCCACCAAGAAATAATCACCATCAAGTCCACCTCAACAACCACATTAAAAATCTGAAGGGACTTGCACAACCATAAGCCATTAAGTAGTGCAAGGAGTTCCACTTTATTATTGGAACCAAAACCAATTGGAGAGGTAAACGCTTTCACAAGCCATCCTTTATCATTGTGAATAACACCAACAATACCACTAGGACCCAGGTTACCAAGACTACAACCATCCATATTCAATTTAAACCACCTTGATGGAGGTTTATGCCACTAGACTAACTTGCACCGCCTCTCTTTTAAAGGATTGGGTTTGATCCGTAAAGTCTCTAGGATCATGCCATCAAAATGGGACAAGTTGTAAGAAGTATCAATCTCCTAACCAAGGGAACCAATCCATACAGAAATAGATTTGACAATAGCTTAACGAGATTCCAAGGTGCCCTCCATTCACGCTAGACATCTTCTCCTTCAAAGTCTCCAAGTAACTATAACAGGCAAAAGGCCAATTATAACACCCACCTGAGAAGAGGACTTAGTGCGCCAGAACTAAGAGGAGACTTGGTGTTTCCAATTACTACCAAGTGGAAGCCGAAAGAGGTTACAAAAAAATGACAAGATTTTTTTAGGGAAATCCCCCTCAAAGAGAATGTGGTTTATGTCTTCATAATGCCTTGAAGGACAGCACTCACATTTTGAAACAATGGGAATGCGAATACGGTGCAACCTATCATCCACACTCAAAACCCTGTGCCAAGCCTTCCAAAACTAAATAGACATTTTTAAGGGAAACCTTTTATGCCAAATCCAATAATGCCAATCAATCGAGGAACCACTGACTCTAATACAATGCCATACAGATTTAGTGGAAAACATACCTATCTCTATTTGGGTCCAGACAAGAATATCCTTCCCTGAATTAGGACCAGGTAAGGAGACTAGAATATCATCAACATTCTCCAAGCTATGAATGCAAGGCCCCATAATACTCTACGGTGACGTGGCGTGCGATTTATTTTTCTCTGCTAGGGTTTTTGTGTTGGTGTGGGGGTGTTGTTGCACCTCATGGCCTATCTGTGTGGTCATTTGGTGGCTACTGGAGGGGGAAGTCTTGCGAGGGGTCAAGGAGAGGGGTCAGGAGATGGATCTAGTGATGTGGGGGGTGGAAAATGAGTGAGTTCCATATGGGGGAGTGGACGTTCTTTTGCTCAGGCACTTCAACGGCCTTTACCGAATGTGAAATTCATATTGCCTATGAGAAAACCTGAACTGATTAATGGGGTTTTGGGATTCATTTTCTCGGATGTAGAGATGGATAGGGTGGTAGAGGAACTAAAGTTTGCACTGGTACTAAAATTTGTGTCAAAGAGGCCTTCAATTGATGTTCTGCTACTTCAAATCATCAAGACTTGGGGATTTACGAAGGTGCCAATGATTAGTTTTATGGATGAGGTTCATGTGTTATTGCATTTGGCTAATGAGAAAGACTATCTGCATGCTTGGGTGAGGGAAGGTAGAATGGTTGCAGGCTGACAATTCCAGTTGTTCAACTGGTCAGTGGAGTTTGATGTGAATAAGGAATGATCTATTGCGCTGCAGTGGATTGTTTTTGCCAGGCTTGCCGTTGCACTTATATCGTATGGACTGTTTGTAGAGTTTGGCTTCTCGTTTGGCAAATTTCTTGGTTCTAATAATGCGACTTTATATCATACTCAGGCGACTGGGGCAAGAATATGTGTAGAAGTGGATCTCCAAGATGAACCAGTTGATGGTTGTCCAATTTTGGTTGGGAAAAAGAAACTTTGGCAAAAAGTTAGTTATGAGAAGAGGGGCTTTTACTGTCAAAATTGTTTTCGGCATGGGCATACGGCGGTTATGTGCCGATCGGGAGATAGAGCACGGGTTAATATTGGTTAAAAGGATCGAATGTGAGGACTAGGAAAGGAGTGTGTGGAGAATGTTTGGAAGGAAGTGGGGCAGAAGGAGGCAAGTGGGATTTAGTCCGATGATAAAAAACAAGGTATGAGTGAAACAGAGGCTGTTGTAGAAGAGGTTCAGCTAGAGGGTGTAGTAGTGCATGCGGGGGTGGGTAAGGAGGGGAGTGAGAGGGAGGACGAAACTGTTCTGGTAGAAGAGGGGGAGATAGTTCCATCAGAGGTGGTGGTAGTGAGTGGTGAGCATAATAAAATGGTGGTGGAGGAGATTCAGCTGCCAAAATGCCCCGAGGTTCCAACAAGGCTTTTTGTTTTAGAGGAGGGACCTTCTAAAATGGTGAATACTGAAGAACAGAATAAAAGTGTGGCACCAGTTGGTAGTGCCATAGAATCGGAAAGTGATGAGGAGGATGTTGAGGAAGTGTGGTGTGATGAATATATTTGATTTTCACGTGATGAGTCTTTGGTGAGCATGAAAGAGAATGGTGGGATGTGCCTGGCTCAAGCCATTGAGGGGCAGCGGGCCTCTAGTCAGGGGAAGGTATCGTTAGACTATTCCTCTGAGTGGGAAGTTGGTGAAGTTTTAGGGTTAAGGGGTAAAGGAAAACTGTATGATTCGGATACGAAGCAACACCTGTCATCAAAAAAGAATGTGGATGAAAACGTGCGGAGGAAGTCCTAGAGGATTCATACTTGTTCTCATAAGTTGGATTTATGATTGATACAATTTTTTTCTTGAACATTAGAGGGTTGGGTAGGTCTAGAGAAAGGCTACGAATTTAATTAAGAAGTTTAAAGTGGAGATGTTTGTTGTATCAGAGCCATTTGCGGCTAAGGATCGTATGGTAACATTGGGTTCTTTTTTGAGTTTCCAACATTTTCTTTCTAATGAAAGTTAGGGTGGTAAATTGTGGATTTTTTGGAAGGATTTAAATGCCTTTGAGGTGGTTTCAATGATGGCGCAGATGGTGTCAGGCTGATTTAGTAAGGATGGACAAAGGATCATAGTGTCTTTTGTTTATGCAAAGTGTTCGTATGTAAATCGAAGAGAGCTATAAAGGAGTCTGGTAGAGACACAAGTTTCGGATGCTCCTTGGTTGGTTTTAGGGGATTTTAACATCATTCGAGGGGATGCGAAAAGAATTGGTGGAAATCCAAGGCCTATTGTATCGATGGCAGATTTTAACGATTGTATTCATCACTGTGGGCTTGTTGATTTATCAAGTACAGGTCAACTTATGTCGTGGTGCAACGGACATGAAAGGGTGTCGCGTAACTGGGCGAAGCTTGATAGAGCTCTTATGAATTCAACTTTCTCAATTTTGTTTGGTTTGGCTTATCTCAGATATCTGGGTCGGAAGTCTTCGGACCATTGTACGATGGTGGTCTATGTGAATCGGCCGTTATCATTATATGGTCTGCCTCCATTCTGGTTTCAAAACATTTGGTCCTCTCATGGAACTTTTTTGTCGTGTGTGAAGGACACCTGATGTAGAATGGACATGGGATTGAGACTTTTCAAACTGGCTTCACGTTTGAAATGCACGAAAATAGCGTTATGGGCGTGGAATCGAGGCGTATTTGGGTGGGTACTGGCGAAGATTCAAGCCTGGAGGAATGACTGGATGTTCTGGAAAGCCAGTTACAAGCTGGAATTTCAATGGAGGATGAAGAGGATTATTTGTCTATGAAGTTAAAGTTGCAGGTCTGGGATAAAAGAGAAGCTACTCGCCTGGGTCAGCTTGCAAAAAAGAAATGGTTAACTGAGGGAGATCAGAACTAAAAGTTTTTCCATTCTGCAATAACTCAGAGGGGCAAGAAGAATCGACTGGACAGAATGGTGATGGACGATGGAAGGATCTTGGAAGCTGCGGAGGTGGTTCATGAGGAGGCTGCTGAATTTTTCCAGAGCGGTACCGACAGAGGAGGAAGTCAAAAGAGTGGTATTCTCGATTCTGAAAGGGAGTAGTCCAGGGCCCGACAAGTTTGGATCAAAATTTTATATGGCTTGCTAGGATATTGTTAAGGAGGATCTTGTCCGAGCAGCACAAGATTTTTTCCAGGGAACTCATCTCTCAAGGTTTTATTCTTCCCCATTTATTGTTCTAATCCGAAGGTGGATAATCCTTCGAGTTTTGATAAATTTCATCCCATCAGTTTGTCCTTGGTAGCTTATAAAAAAATTTTGAAGATTATTGTTTCCAGACTCACAACTTTTGTTCAAAAGTTGGTTTCACATGAACAAGGGGCTTTTATTCTAGGGCGTAGTAATTTTGAGAATATTTCACTTGCATAGGAAATGATTCATTCTTTACATAAGAAAATGATAGGTGGTAATGTGATGGTTAAGCTGGATATGGCTAAGGTCTATGACAGAGTTCACTGGGGATTTCTTTTGGAGGTGTTGAGAGCTTATGGGTTCTCGGATTGTTTTTGCAAAATCATAATGAATTGTGTGGAGGCCTCGTGGTTTTCGGTCATGATGAACGGTACTTCAAAGGGTTTTTTCAGTCAGCGAGAGGATTGTGCCGGGGGGATCCCCTCTCCCCTTTACTATTTATTCTTATGGAGGAGGTTTTGACGAGGTTACTACGTAGAAATTTTGAGGATGGTCGTATTGGCAAATTTTATCATCCACTTGGGATGCCTTTAGTTTCTCATTTATTATATGTGGATGACGTCCTTATATTTGCTAATGGTAGGAAGAGGTCGATAAAAAATTTGATAAAGGTCCTTGAGCTGTATGAGAATTGTTCGGGGCAGAAAAGCAGTAAAGCGAAATCTGTGGTTTTTTTATCCAAGCATATCTCACCCGCTTGCAAAAGGTGTTTGCTACATACTACAGGTTTCGTGGAAGGCAGTTTCCCAGTTACATACTTGGGCGCTCCATTGGTTTCTGGTAAATTGACGTCCCGTGTATTGGAACCGTTGGTAGATAAGATCTGCAAGAAAATATCTGGTTGGAAATTTAAGTTGCTTTCGCAGGGTGGACGGTTGGTGCTACTAAGGCATGTCCTATCTAGTTTGCCCATTCACTTGATGTCGGTTCTGAATATTCCGTTGGGCACCTTCAATCGTATAAATTCTCTTTTAGCCAATTTTTGGTGGGGAGAGATGGAAGGAAAAAACAAGTTTCATTGGAGTTCTTGGGGGAAAGTGTGTAAACCAAATTCAGAAGGGGGTTTGGGTGTAAGAGACCTCAAGGAAGTTCAGAAATTGTTACATATGAAACTTGCATTCAGGTTACTCACCTCTAATAATTTATGGACGGATTTTTTTAGGGCCAAATATGGTAGGAACAGTCATGTTCTTGCCCGGATGGAGAGGCCAGCTAATTCAAGGTTTTGGAGAGCTATGCTCGTTACTGTGCTGGAAGTTATGGATAATATGAAAACATTGGTGCGTGGTGGGAATTCCTCTTTTTGGTTTGAGAGGTGGCTAGCTTCGGGCCCATTGTCGGTAAGCACAGAGGTGATATCTAATATGAAGCTCTGCATCCGTGACTGCTAGCAGCAGAATTCTTGGAACTCGGAGGTTTTACTGGAGTTGGTTGGAGCTGAAATACAATAGAAAATTTGTAGAATGTCCCGGTTGGTAAAATAGGTGTGGATATTGGCATTTGGAAGCCAACTCCTGATGGGAAGTTCTCAACGAAATCATCGTGGGAGGTAGTGCGGAGTAGAGGAGAAAACCTGGTTTGGCATCATTGGTTGTGGCACCCTTTGCTGCCTAAAAGAATCTCCATTTGTTTATGAAAAATATGGTTTAGATGTTTGGTTGTGGATGATAGAGTGCAGACTAAAGGAATACAGTTGGCTTAGGCTTGTGACTGCTGTGTGCAGAGATGTCGGGAGGATATGGATCATATTCTATCTACAAGTGAAGTTGCTGTGGAGGTTTGGCGTCAAGCTAGTGCGCTGTTGGGGATCCCGTTTCACCAAGTCATCTCTTGGAAAACCAGAATGTTTCACTGGTTGTTTATACCAGGAAGTCATCTATTAAAGGCCTGCTAATTGGGGTGATACCGTGTGTGATCACACAGTGCATATGGAAAAGAAGGTGCAAAGCAAGAATGGACGATGTGAATTGGAGTGTGGTTCAGGTTTGGAGGCAAGTTAGATACTGGGTGAGGGCTGTGGTAGAAAATTCAAACGCCTTGCGAAAGCTCAAGCAACCAGATTTGGAGATTGTGAGGGAACTACACTTGCCGAATCGTATTTCTTATGCAAGACCAAGTACGCTGGTTTCATGGATTAAGCCTCCTTCCGATTGGGTTAAATTGAATTGTGATGGTAGCTGTCGAGGTAATCTCAGTAATTCAGGTGGTGGTGGTGTCATTCGAGACTGTCGTGATGAGGTAAAAGCAACTTTTTCTAGTCATTTTGGGCAAGGAACGAATAATAGTGCGGAATTAAAAGCTATCTTGGAAGGAATTCGGTTGTGCAAACGGTTTCGGTATTTGAATGTGGTTATTGAAAGTGATTCGCATATTATTGTGGACTGGATGCGGAAAGGCTCATGTTCTCTTTGGTATCTTTGGGATTTTTAGGAGGATGTTTGGGCAGAATTAGAAGGGGTGAACTTCATGGTGATACATCAATTTCAGGAAGCTAATAGTGCGGCTAATTTTCTTGCTAGAGAGGGGGAAATGGGTAAGAGCGTGATTTACGAAGGGGGGCATGCGCTACCTTTTCTTCTTAAGGGGATTATTCGTTTGGATAGATGGGGTCTTCCATCCTTCCGCAAATAGGATTGTTTAGTGTGCAGGTTCTGCAAATAGGATTGTTTAGTGTGCAGGTGTGAGAGTTTTGTTGTTTGTTGGGTGGTAAATGTTGGGTTATTTGTTTTACAAATGTCTGTTTTGTTACCATGGTATTCCTCCGCCAAAAGTGAGGGTTTTCTAATAAACTTGGGTCGGGATCACGTCGTGAGTGGCTACCGGCTATTATAAAAAACATAAAAAATAAAAAATAAAAAAAAAAATAAAAAAAAAACATTCTCCAAGCCAACCAGGTTCTCTAGCAGATTCACATCCCAGCTATCTAACAAATGACACTCTTTAATCTTCAACAAAGGCTGACCCACAACTGGCAAGTCATTAATCAAGGGGCATTATCTCACCATTTTTCATACCAGAAAAAAAAAATATATCCTCCTCTAATTCTCCATTTTGAATTATTGAACATCAAAAGGATGCAATGAACAATCATTTTCCAAAATCTCAAACCTTTGTCGACGTCTATAAGGAACCAAGGTTTCGAACCCACATATTTAACCTTAAAAAAATGTGCCCAGAGAGAATTAGCTTGTAGAAGGTTCCAGGCAAACCTCATGTGCACAGTTGTCTGAGTGTCCTGGATAAGCCTCAGCCCAAGACCTCCTTCTGGCACAGGCCTATAAATGTGCTTCCAAGCTACCCATTTCTTCTTATCTTTTCCATTTGACTCATCCCAAAAGAATGAACTCATCAGCTGGTGGATCTTACTGATTACTGCTTGAGGGACCTATAAAACAACAAATAGGTGAAGGGTCATACTCAAAATAACATGACGAAACCGCATTTTCCAACCACTGAGTTTGTCTCACTTTATTCACCATGCCTTCAAGATGCAATTGCTTTAGATGACCAAGGATAATGGGCACTCCAAGATATTGGAATGGGAAATGTCCCTCCACGAAACCAGTGCTACGGAAAAGTCATCTCTTATGAGTAGAGGAGATTTTACTCGAGCAATACAAAGCAAACTTTTGTTTATTAATTGCTTGTCCTGACCATCTTTCATATTGGCCCAAAATACTTAGAAGCACCCGAACCGATCTTTGGCTTGCATTAGAAAAAATAACCACATCATCAGCATACATTAAATGAGAAATAATAGGCGTACCTCAAGCCTGATGAAAATGTCCAAATCTATTCTCAGCCACACTCCTGTGAATCATTTGGGAAAGGATCTCCTGCTAGATAATAAATAAATAAGCAGATAAGAGATCACCTTGTCAAAGGCCACGACTTCCCGGGAAAAAGCCTTTTATCATCCCATTCATCATAACCGAATACCAAGGACTAGAAATTAAGAAGAAGATCAAATCACAAAATTGAGTTGAAAAACCAAAACTCAACATAACCTTTATCAGAAAATTACAATCCACGCGGTCATATGCTTTTGCCATATCTACTTTTAACATAATGTTGCCGCCATGATTCCTCTTATTAATAGAATGAACCATTTCCTGCTTGAGGCTTATATTTTCAAAGATGCTTCTACCTAGGATGAAAGCTCCTTGCTCCCAGTCGAGGCAAGAGACTAGTTAATCGATTCACAATTATCTTGGAGCAAATTTTACAAAAAATAGAGCAAAGACTGATGGGACGAAACTTGTTAAAACCTATTGGAGAGTCCACCTTTGGAATTAGCACTAAATAAGAAGCTATAAAAAACTTGGGAAGAGATTTAGTTGCAAAGAATTCCAACACTGCCTTCCACAAATCGCTTTTAACCACCTCCCAGCAACTCTTATAAAAATCGGAGCCGAAGCCATCAGGGCTAGGAGCACTATTAACCGGAATATAGGACAAAGCAGTAAATACTTCCACCAATGAGGGTGCACTAATAAGGGAGGCATTTTCCTCCACAGAAATAGTTAGATCTATAAAAGACTATCAAAGATTGTTTGCTCAACCAGCAACTCACCTTGGAGAAAAGAAGAAAAATAATCAACTGCACCTTGGTGGATGCTCTCTGGAGACTCAAACATCACATCATCCGATCGCATATTTTAGTACCCGCTTACGCTGTTTCATGACTAGGCAGGCATGAAAAAATTTGGAGTTCCGGTAACCATCCACCACCCATTTTAGCTTTGCCATTTGATTCAGATGAGTTTCTTCCCGACGCCTCCAAGTAGCCAAAAACGCATTTGCAACCTATAACTCTCCATCTAGATTTTCTTCCCAGTTTAATTGAGACTGAAGTTCACGCTCCTCAACCTGTTTTTCAAGATCAGCAATCCGACCCAACGTATGACTGGCGACCCTATTATTCCAATCCCGCAAGGCGACCTTAGTTTGTTTTAACTTCATAACCAAATTCTGAATGGCTAAACTACCCTCTCAAGATGACCAAGCTTGCCGAACACAATCCAAAAAATTATGGTGTTCCACCCACATTTGTTAGAAACGAAAAGGGGCTGGACCATAAGAGAAAGGGTCTTGCATGAACTCTATAAACATAGGTGCATGATCCGAAGTAGATCATGGAAGATAAGAACAAATAGCATTAGGAAATACTGAAAGAAAATAGGCATCCATCAAAACACTGTCCAACCGTGCCCAAGAACGAGCAAGGCCATATTGCCCATTACACCAAGAAAAAGCACTCCCCTTCGATGCCATTTCAACCAAACCCCCCTGTTGAATCAAGTTATTAAAATCCTCCATAGCTGTAAGAGGTTGAGGCCTACCTCTTCGTCTCTCTGAATCATTCCAAATAATATTAAAATCACCAACAAAAATACACGGGTAAGACTCATATTCTGGATACTAAGAGCATCCCACAAACTACATCATTTAGCCATGGTACATTTTGCATAAATAATTGTGAGCAAAAACTTATCAGTACCTTCAACTACCTTTAGAGAGATATATTGCCCTCCCATTCGAACCAAACTCACCTTCACAATACTATCCCAAAAAATCCAAACTTTGCCCCCTTCAACCTCATTTGAAATAAAATTATCAAATTTCAAAACACATCCCAATCTCCTAGCAACATCGAGATTTTGAAAACGTTCCAACAGAGCAACAATTTTCGATCTCAACTTACCAAGCAATTTTTTTAATCTACCTTTCGAGGTCCCAACTCCCTTAATGTTCCATACAAAAATGGGATCAATCATTGAGCGGGATTAGACTCGAGCAAGAACTCGAGAAGAACTTTTTATTTTAACAAAACTCTTTTTCTTATATTTTATTTTACCTTCCTTCATCTCAGATTCTGTCAAGTAGTTCTTATCTTGAGGGAAAACTTCAAGATGTAAATCTGGTTCCGGTTCAGAAATAGTTTCATCCACAAACGGTTGCTCCTCATCTGGTCCATCTTCCAATGCCACGGCATCCACCTCAATCTCCTGGACTACAAGTGGGATAACATACGTATCCTCCCCCACAAAAGATGCACAAACAGCAATATCCGAAGCCATAGCCCCAGGAAGTTGTCCAAGCATTGATTCATTTTCTGTGCCCAAAAACATAGCAGTATCCATATCTCGTGATGCAACAACATACTCCCCACTAGGCCTCGAAGTCCCAGCAGTATCCAAAATCGTAGCAGAAGCAGGAATTATCGAATCCACTTCAACATCACCTACCTGCACCATTGTGAAGATAGGTGTCAGTCCCTCATCTTTCTATGAAATACCCCTGCTGGATCAATAACAGAAACATCCCCAACTGGACTAGGGACCACGGTATCACTTGGAACCACAGTCGCAGTTAGACTCACAACTGCACCCATAACCACATTATCACTCAAAACCATAGTTGCACTTGGACTCACAATTGCACCCATAACCACAGTATCACTCTGAACCACAGTTGCACTCGGACTAGCAATTGCACTAGGAACCAGCACAAGAACCTCAACAGAATCCCCATGCCCCTGATTCTTTCTGCCCTTTCTTTCCTGCTCGTGCCTTCCCCATCTTAGGAATTTGATCAACCTGATAGGTCTGTGAGTTACGGCTGTGCATACGGCACTTACAGCAGTATGCAAGAAGTGTTTCATAAACAACTTCTTGTTTCCTACTAGATGGCAGACTTGGTGCTCCAATCCAAAATGAGAGAGGGGTTCTTTGGCAGCATCAACCTCAACACACAGCCTCGCCCCATCCATTCGTGTGGCACAATGCATCAGATTATCCCAATGGATGAAAGTGCCGATACAGGCCATAAGGATACCCAAAAAAGCTTCACTATAAAAATTTGGAGGGGGTCCCAGAAGAGAGATCCATATTGGTACCCAAGAAGGTTCATCATCCTCTGTGAGGTCCGGTGTCCATCTAAATGCCCGATAAAAAAACCCCATTAATCTCACATACATCCCTCAACAAAGCCTCATGAAATCATCCTCGCTTGTCATCCGCACAAAAATGTTCCTTGGCCATCTCATAGAAGAAACAACCGGAGTGGATGAAAGGCCCCAACATACAAGAATTACTTCACGAAGATGATATCATTGGATGAAGATGAAAAAATATCTATATTTAATAATAGATCTCTAGTTTGCAAAGCTTGAATCCTTATTTTTTTTTAACACTTATTCTTAAGAACATTTTTTCATTTCAATTCAATATTCTACCGGTTGAAGTGTAAAAAATAAATCCTCTATTTCTAATTTCTAATTTTAAAAATTCAAAATATAAATTTTCAAAATAGGATCTACGTTTTCACGAAAACCAATAAAACTTTCATCTCTGCTCCATTTCTTCAAGAAATGTTTGGAAATAATTTTCATCTCATCTCATTCTATCTCATTTCATTTTCTTCTCAATCATCATTCAAATACAAACACTTTCAAGTTAATCATTACAACATTTTCGAACTAATCATTACAACTTTCTCAAATTTTTAAATAAAAAACAAAAAATAATTCAACTTTTTTCAAATTTCAAAATAAAAAATTATATTAAACAATTATATTCTAAGAAAATTTTAACTTTATTTTTTTTTTAATTTTTCTTTCTCCTTTCCCAAAACTCAATAAATACTTAAACTCAAACTATCTCACTATTATTCACAACAACTCTTCTACAAGTACACGGGATTGGGTACACAGGGGGAATCGGCTAATGTGGCATTATTATGCCACGTCAGCCGATATATTATTAAAAAAAACCAAGAAAACACAAAATGAGATGGAAATGCAGGAAATGAAATCAAAACCCATAAATCAAAAATCCCTTCACTCTGAAAGCCACCAAATCCAACCAAATCTCGTCGGTCATTGGTGTCGTTGCCGAATCTCGTGTTGGTGTCGTTGTGGGTAGCCACTGAAAGATGAATCATGTGTTGGCGTCATTGTGGGTAGCCATTGAAAGCCAAATCCAGTCATTGTGGGTAGCCATCGTTGGCATCATTGGCGTCACTGGGGGTTATCGTTGGCAACATTGGGATAGCCGTCATTTTCTGAGGCTCCATTGTATGTGCTTGAGCTTAAATGAGTTTATCATTTCTCTGTTTTGTTTCATAAGCATTTAAGCCTAGCCAAAAACTAATCTTGTTTCGTGTTTCGATGTCCTTGAGAGATAACACGTACATCTTGTATGTCATTGGCAGGTGTCTTTTTCTTATAAAAAAAATTTAGTCATTAATGCACAAAGAATTGGTCGAGTCCTTGGATTTTGGACTCGGACTTTCCATAGTCTATATTTAGCAGAAACAAGAGAATAGTCTTTGGCTAGGAGAAGACTTTTAGTATCTTTTTTAATATTTACATAGTTTTGTTTCTCTGCTTGCTATAATTAATTATTTTCCTTCACCTCATCGTCCTTCAGTGAAGGAAAAAATGCCTCTCTATGAGGAACTGCTATGATATAAATATCTGCAACTTTTCTCCTAACATGAAAGAAATAATTTTATAGGTTTTATTGGGTAGCTGTCATGAGTTTATTATGTGCACTTTCAAGATTCTTTCCTTCATTCTGTTAGAATTTGCAGATCTTAGTGCACAAGTGGGCTGTGTGGATAGGGGGATGGGGGGGCTAAGCTCTCTCTCTCTATCTGAAATAAACTTTAATTGGCTGAATCTTTGTATTGGACATCTGTCTCTTTAAGCCAAACTAAGAGAATTGGCAATATTTGATATATAAACTTGAATATTGATATTAGAATGCTACAAAAGATGAAGTGTTTATTCCTTTTCAAGTACAAATTCTGTCTCTTTAAAATGTTCTTGTTTTAAATTGTGTGATGATGAATTATCTACTTAAGAGTGACTATTTGTTACTATTTGTTTTAGGATCTTGGAAAGTTATCTTTTCTTCATTAAAAAATGAGAAGAAGTGATAAGGACGTACCATCAACTTCTCCAAACTTCACAAATTACATGCACGGTTACTATGGACCAATTCATACGGGGTCACCTGCTTTTTTGCCATATCCAGATGGCTACCAATATCCAAGCAACATTCAAGTGGTAATGCAACTATGTTCATGCATTTCTTTTTTAAAGTTGGTTTTATTTATTTATTTTTTTTTTTTTTTGCTAAAGTGTAATGACATAGATTTTTTGTTCTTTTTGTAGAATATTAGTTACCCAACTCCTCTCATGACTACAAGCTCTGCTACGAACAGAAGAGTTAGCGTAAAAGAAACACCCGAGTATAGGGAAATTGATATTCCATGTACCTCCTCTAGAGTTGAAGATGGAGAAGAAGATAGACCAGATTCACGAGAAACTGAGGATGACACTGTCGGGACATCTCAGTTTGACGATAAAGTTGGTGGTTATACGATTGAGGAGACAAAGTCAGGGATGGAGTTTAATTCTTTTGAAGAAGTAATAAATCATTATAAGCAGTATGTTAAGAAATGAGGGTTTGGAGTGATGACAAGAAGAACTGAGAAGGGAGAGGATGGCAATGTGGTGGGAAGGCCCGTAATAGGACGTTGAATGTCTCCAAACCATGACCGACAGGAAAGACAGAATGTAAGGCAAAGATTAATGCCTTAAAAGTTGACGAAAAGTTTAGGTTGACAACAATTCATAATATTCATAATATTCATAACCACGGTCTCAGTACAACTAAATCCCACTTCTTCTTATGTAATAGAGAAGTGAGTGACTCTATAAAAGGAGTCCTAAATACAAACAATTTGGCTGGCATGCGGAAGAATAAGAGCTTTGGATCTCTTGTCGTTGGTGCGGGTGGATTCAAGAACCTCCCGTTTTTGGAAAAGGATTGTCAAAATTACATCGATAAGGCAAAACATCTGCGACTTGTGAAAGGTGGCGTTGGAGCGCTTCGAGAATATTTTTTAAGGATGCAGTACAAAAATCCTAGGTTCTTTACATTGATGGATTTAGATGATGACGGGAGGTTAAAGAATGTCTTTTGGACAGACCCCTGTAGTAGGGCAGCATATCAATATTTTGGTGATGCGGTCACACTCGGCACCATATATTTGATGAATAGATATGGGATGCCATTTTCACCATTTGTTGGTTTAAACCACCACGACTAGTCAATTCTGTTGGGTGCAGAATTTATTTCCAAATGTAACGAGATTATTCAAATGTAGGCACATTTTGGGAGTATTCAATTGTAACGAGATTAAATTTGTGCCAAATAGATACATTTTAGAGTGATGGAAGAAGGACATCAAAAGCAGATACAAGTTAATCCACAGCAGCTTTGACGTAGGGGATTAGCAAGCAGATGCTAACCGATATTCAAGTCTATTGAATATCTATTATAAGATGATTACTCTTGCAACGGGTTCAGAAAAGCATATTGAGAATGCAACACATAAGTTATTTGCAATGATTGACTTATATGGTGGTGACAACCAAGAACCCCCATCGATGGCGATCACGGGTTCTAATGTTGCTTGTACGGTAAAGGACACAACTACAGGTGGTAACTCAAAAAAAGTATTCAGTCCATTAGCTGTGAGAGGGAAAGCCAGACCCCCATCACTGTGGAGAGCATCGAGGATCGAGAAACGCATGCAACAAGTTCAAGCAAAGATGAATAAAGTACCATTGAAGGGGAAACACAAACATGTGGACCTTTTTTTAATTTACATGTTTATTTGTAATTTAGTATTGCCGAGATTGACAAATGTGTTTTGTTTTTTGTTATTTGATTATTAGCGAGATGGAGGAGATATACCAACCGTGGCGACTTGTAGGAATTTATTTGGCACTTCACAAAGTATAAGAATTCTTAAATAATTAACACATTTTTATAGTAATGTCTATGTCACAATCTTAAATTAATATTATCCGTTACAGATGCAACTTGGATTGGATGAATCACAACTGATGCAACTTGGGATGGATGAGCTCTCACCAGTGCAACTTGGGTTCGATGAGTGCCACAATGACACAATGAGATAGTTTAATTTTGATATTCAGAATATTTTTGTGTATTCAATGTAATTCATGGACACATGACAGATTTGTGTTTTTGTGTATTTGGAACAAATGACTATATTATTGTGGATGATATGAGAGTTTGTAAAAGGGTGGAAATATGAAGTTGGTTCCAAGTAGATTTATTTGAGTGCCCATTCATTGTTCTGTGTGAGGTTATATGGAATATTGTAGAGCAATGAGCATGAACAGATTTGTATGTTTATTGGAATAGGAATTGGAGATCGTTACCCAGTTTTTTGTTTCTAGAGATTTGGTTCCAATGTTTATTTGTATGTTTATTTGGAATAGGAGTAGATTTGTGCTTTTCCTGGATTTGGTTCTGTATGTTTTTCTTCTAGAGATCTGTATGTTTATAAACAAATTTGTGCTTTTATTCAAATCCTATTCATATCTTAAACTTGAAGTTTGTTGTTCATGTATTTCTTCAATAGTAGATAAAAAGAATTAAAATCAGACAAAATTGTTGTCAAACTAGCATTAGACAAGAACTGTTGAGAAAATCAGGCCAGTACCAAATCTGGAATTTTGCACATACTTCAGTTCTCATTGCACGTTTCAATTCACAGAAATTACACCAAATAACATTAGCTAACATTAGACAAATTTTTCAATACATACAATGAAAAACACATCTCAGTTACTGTTGGTCACTACACAACACTAATAGGTAACATGACACAACAACTGAAAAAATCCAATACATCTGGAGTAGTGTTCTTGAATGTCTATTTCAGCTTCTTGATCCCGAAGCAACATCTCTCTCTTCTTGATCTCATCTACAATCTTAAGGACCTCAATCTTCATCTTTTCGATATCGTCGACTATCT
The DNA here is from genome assembly GCF_001411555.2 of Juglans regia. Taxonomy (NCBI): domain Eukaryota; kingdom Viridiplantae; phylum Streptophyta; class Magnoliopsida; order Fagales; family Juglandaceae; genus Juglans; species Juglans regia. The sequence goes on along the minus strand of NC_049910.1, from coordinate 19,537,989 downwards.
TCTTGATGTGTTTTTCTTCCTTAACAATTCATTGTTTCTTTCTCGAAGTTTGAGCTCATTCTCTTGATTATTATCTACCTACTTGAAAAATTTGCCATACGGTAATCCCTGATCATTTTATATATATAAAAAAATGTTAGATGTACTATATATTAATCATTTTTCACAAAAATATTAGATGTACAAATGATGTAGTTACCTCTGTGTTGTACTTTGGACATCCTAAGAAGGGCCGTCTGGATTTCTTCTAGTATTTGAGTATTTCAATGTAGCTTCGACCTCACAGTAGCATAATTGTTGACTCAAAGTATGTTTAGCAGAAGATGCAGAAGACAATGATGATGATGATGACGTTCTAGCTTGAACCAAAATCACCATCATAAACATAAAAAACTACTAGTGTATTCTGTTATGTAGCACACAAATGCCGACAAGTGTATCATACAAGTGTATCTGCTATGACAATTGCCCATGCGGGAAATATATATTTAGAGTGTATCATACAAGTTATGCCACAACCTAGAGACCAATTTAATTACTCCCATAATCGGAAATATATATTATATGTTGCCCATTGTTTTCAACTCCATATGTTTCAGAGAATGAGAAGCATCATGATAAACCATAAACCGAGGAATTGCATCATGATGAACCAACACAGCCCAATCACACACACACCTTAGACATTAATAAGTTATGCCACAATAGATGCCACAAGTTGGTGGTATTGTATCTGCTATAACAGATGCCGAAATATTTTTAACTATGACAATGTCAATCGTAGAATGTGATGCTTCCTTTTTCTGTCTGAATAATGACCTTTTCAACAAAGAATTTTATTGCCAAATATTTGGATTAGGCACCTATATAGTGACAAATAAAACCAAGTTTAATTCCCATGCAGTCACAATATTACCAATTTAATTACTCAAGTCAATTATCAATGGAATACCACACATAAAAAAGTACTAAGACTTACTAATATAGTATTTGTCAACCAACCAACACAAAGATTTTGTAACCAAGTGAAAACCTACTTCAAAAAAATCTCAAATCCTAAAACCAATTTGAGGTCAACCAATCCAAAGGTATCCACTTCAAAATCTTAGTACCCTTAGAAGATCCAACTTACAACCACAAAAAATGACCTATTCACCTACCACTGCAATGGCTCTTTTAGTAAAAAAAAAAAATTAAGAAAATACACCATTTTAGTTACAATTTGAAATGAATTAAGCCAAACAAAGCAAGGGGAAGTAGGTTCAACACAATCCAACATCACAGTATTCAGCAACCCTAAAATCAAGAGACCTAAATTAAACATAGAAAATACCAGGTCAAGTATTTTTAGGGAGAAACATCTGCAGAGAAAAGGCTGTGGAAAATTGGTGGTTAGCTAGGGTTGGGGTTTCAGAAACAATTACAGAGACGAAGGGTAATAAGGCTTGTGGGAAGGGGGATTCACCCTTCACATTCGCCGAAATGAAGCTCTTTGTGAGTTAGGGTTTCGGCCTTCGTGGGAATGGGGAAGATGATGGCTGGGCACGGTTGGATCCACGATGGTGAAGACGAAATACGAAGAAGATGAAGTTGGGAATGCTAACCTGTTTTCGTGGTGAAGAAGATAGGAAGCAGAGAGGTCTCGCCGTGGTGAAGCTCTTCGTGGGTGGGAAGCAGACAGGTCGATTGCGTATGTGACAAAGGCGAGTGTTCGCTTGCATTTCAGAAGTTGAGGGTTGCAAATGAAACGCAGCGTTTTTGGCATCCACATGGAGGCCAGTGTATGCATGGGGTACCCCTCCCGAGTGCAAATAGTTTTTTTCTATTCACAAATTATCTTACTACTATTTATTAAATTATTATGTCATTCCATCCTCCAAGCATCTTCTTACTATTAAAAAGAAAGAAACTCAACTTTCTACGTCCAATCATACTAAGTTTGATGCCTTTTTCTAAAAAAAGTTCCTTTAATCCAATTTATTTCCAAATATACTAAATAAGGAGATTCATCGTCATGCCTCTTTTAAAAAATAGCCTTGTTAAGTAAAAGCGATTTGACGCACCAAACGCATACCGATGCTGACATGATTTTTTTTATTGAATAAAAAAACAAAAGAAAAACATTTTTTAGAGAATAAAAAGGTCTTCTATCTCATGAAAATCATTTATGTCTTAATTCACATCGTTTCATTAAACGGATGCCTTACATATCAGCATCGGTATGCAATTTTTTAGAGTAACATTGGTAGCATCATTGAAAATTGAAAAACAATATTTATGGCAAGAGAAATGTTTTAATTATAAATAGATTTTATAAAAATAAATCTACAAATTAAAATAGTTTGATATGGTATATTAGATTATAAAATAGATCTAATATATTCTAAAAAGTTATATCAATATATAAATTTATTTTTATAAAATATTTTATGACAGTAACACTTTTCTTATCAAAAGCTCAATCCTAACTTCATTGGGGACGAAAACTTCCTTCTTTAATCCATAACCTTTTTGCATGCGTTTGGGTTCTAAGAATCTTTTCTCGTACTACTTACTTTCCGTTTTCACATATTCTAACTATTTAGAGTCGTCCTTAAAGTAGTTACTCCTAGGCTTAGTTAATTTGGATAGAAAGATATTTTCATCTCATTCATTCTCAATTGATATTATCTAATCTTATTTTCATACGCCACCAAAAAAAAAAAAAATTCAAATTCAAATTTTTAACTTTTGTATTAAATTATTATCTAATTATTATAAATCTCCTAAACTTTCAAACAAAACGTAAAAAATAATTCAACTTTTTCAAATCTCAAAACGAAAATTATATTAAAAAATTATATTTTAACAATATTATAATTTTATAATATTTTTATTGAACTTTTTTTTTCTCATTTTTCAAAATCTCATAAAATATTTTAACTTAAATAATTTCTAACTCATCTCATCTTAAATCACATATCTTACTATTATTTACAAATAATTTCAATTCATCTCATCTCAGCTAACTATTCAAATCAGGCATGCCCGTTTGGATATAGAAATATTCTCAACTCATCTCATCTCATTATTATAACTTTCACAAATTCTCATACAAAATATAATAAATAATTCAACTTTTTCAAATCTCAAAACAATAATAATATTAAAAAATAATATTCTATCAATATTTTATTCAATTCATCTAAAATCATATCATCTCATTTTAACTAACTATCCAAATCAGGCCTTAAGAGCTCTACTCCCATAATTCATAAGAAAAATTTTATATATCAGCTACTATTCATTATTCTATATCTCACATTTTATAAAAAATATCTTCATATTTTATAAAAAATATTTTACATCTTATAAAAATATTATAAATATAAAATCTGAAAATAAATAATGACTCTTCAATTGATAAACATGTAGCTAGTCTACAATTTTTATCCACGTATAAAGAGAAAAACAACGAATCCTAGAATTAGTTGAAACGAACAATCGGTGGAAAAAGATGGCTACAAAGCTGCCAAAAAGATTTTAAGCCCTCCGTCTCCGTCCTTCTGATCCAAAAGTAAGACAAACAAAACAAAGACAATAATTAAACGTCGTGGATGGACAGAAATTATTAACTAATCGAATAATTGATATATAATATTCCTAACAAATCCCAAGAAAGATATTACCCCATCGAATAAAATATATATAATTCAAACAAAGCAAAACGACAATAATTAGGCACTGTGTGGTTTAATTTGTCCTTTGCACGATCTCATTATTCGTATAACCATGGCTACAATAAAAATCGAAAAATTTTATTCTTAAGTCTCATACACCACACACTATTTTTTTTATAATTTTTTTAATTTTATTCTCTTATTAAATATGTAGTATATGGATTATGAATAGAATAATTTAATTATTTTAAGAATAATAAAATCAAAAAAAACTTTAAAAAAATTTTAAAAAAATAAAATTTTTTTGATGTGTGGTGTATGGACTTATGAATAACAATGCTCATAAAAATCAGAATGAGCAGTTAGTACTCATAATTGTCTTGAGAGTTCTTCTATGTACAATCGAGATGTATAACTGCAGGAGTGTCGACTTCCAGGAAAGGGGAGAAATCGAAGGAAGGAAGAGGTAGAGAAATTCTGAGATAAATCTAAGATTTGGAGGTATCTGAACTTCCCAATCTCACTTGGCACATACCCAGATAAGGAAAAAAATCAAAGGGAGGGAGAGGTGGAGACGAAGGGAGGGTGAAGTGGGTATTGGTCTCAATACGAAACACACCGTTTTACAGTAGACACAAAACGGTGCGCTTCATTTTTCACATTAGCCGTAGTTCTCCCGCGATTACACAACTCGACTGTGTTTAGCTTTTTTCTTGTCTTAAATGAGAGGCTAACTCCATCTTATCTTTTAAAGTTATATTTGATAAGAGAAGATTATCTCATTATTATTCATAAATTATTTATTTTTATTTTTATTATTATTCATACATCATTTGAGATCATCTCAATTTTTAAATATAGCCTAATTGGCTAAAGCTAAAAGAAGAGCTAATTGGTTTGTCTCTGTTAATAATTATCTTGCCATCATCATTATGTTAGTGATTACTTAATATTTAGTCAAATGTTAGTTAATATGCTATCATCTTGTCTCGATAAGTTTCCTGATTGATGATGTATTTAATTTACTCTAAAAATTACAGTACTCTAAAGTTCTTGGAAAGGTGAAAAGTGTTCATTTAGGAAAGTGTTTAATAATCTTCTCTAGGAAGTGAAAGTGAAAAAAGAGAGGATGGTAGAACCAGTTGACCTAAAATGAGAAGTTAAAAAAACTCAAAGAAATATTGATCAATTGCATGAGTACCCAAAAATCATTTCAGTTTAAGGGGACAAAGGAACTCTCTTAACTCGTTGGATTGTGTTCTCATCATGCAATATTGAAGACGAGTGAGATATTTGTATAAATAATTAGAAAAAAATTTACACAACTTTCGACTATTCACATAATTTTTACATATTATATTTTTTTTAATTTTTATTATTTTTCCTTTTATCAAATATTTAATATATGAATAATGAATAAAAAAATTGAATTAATTTAAAAAGAAGAAACTAAAAAAAAAATTAAAAATTAAAAAATTAAAAAAATATATAATATGTAAAAGTTAAAGAAATTGTATAGTATTGTTCAATTAATTAATATTTTCATTTTGACTCTACTGTTGTCTTTGAACATGATCCTGCCAGAGTAAAGAATTATTATATAAACCATACCCAATTTCTCGACTTCCATTTTTGAAATGCTTCTTTTTACGAAACCCAACAAATCTTTAGCCCTTTTTGTTAATGTTGACAGTGAGTGCCGCTCGACAAACACCAACTTCTTTTCTTTAACACGATGGGACTACTCAGATTGAGATGAATTTTACGAGCAAATATAGCCTAATCCTTTCCCACACAACAACCAACTTTTTTTTTTGATAAAATATCAAACTTCATTCAAACAACTACATTATGGCCAATAGCCATTACATCGTTAAGATCATAAGCAGCCACTACATAACTATGGCTTACAATATTTACATAAGATTGATCTACAACTACTTCACTAGTACAAGAACTTGAGGTATGTCTTCAGTAATAACTTGAGCATTTATATCTTGGTTGATAAAATTAATATCAATAATTTCACAATTTTGGTAAAGTGCTTGTTGTGCTAACTTGTGAACCATCTGATTTGTACTCATCTTTATATGTCTTATCTCTCATGTTGTGTCTGTCAAGAGAGAGTGAACATCATGTATAAGACATTCAAGCATTCTATTGTCCTTCTCATTTTATTTTACTGCATTTACCACCTGTAGAGAGTCACCTTCAAAAACTACATTCTGCAAATTGAGTTCTTTATCAAGCTATACAGCAGATATTAAGACTCTTGCTTCAACAATAAGAGGTTGTGAACAAAATTGTAAAGGTTGCATGCATGAAGCCAGTAAAGTCCCCTCCGAGTCTCTAACAGCAATCCCAACACCAATTCTATGCCCTCTATCTTTAGTTGCTACATCCTAATTTATTTTAACCCAATTTGACTCGGGAGGATGCCAACATGTATAGCTTATTTGATTCAAGTAAAAACATTTTTTTTTGTATAAACGATAAATTCATGGAAAAGAAAGTAAAAATATTATTGTTAAAATATTACTATATTTGTGATAAAATATATTCATAATATTTTAGCCTATGTATAGTAATATAACTTATTCTTTATTATATTTATTTTATTGTGTAAATTAATTAGTATCAACTAGTGTTATTAATTTATTGTATTTTCATTCTTTCTAATCAGTAATCTCATTCACATTATATATTTAAGCACACTCGATAATAGTAAAGATGTGCCCATCAAATCCTCTCTCATTTCTTCTGTCTTTTCTATCGCATTTTCTGTTAGGAAAATGCTAATCCCACTGAAAGTGGGGGTACCAAGAGATTCCACCAAATCTCTGTTATTTTTTTTTATTATTTAATGATTAAAGAATTGTTTTTTAATATGTTTGTGAAATTTGTTTAAAATGTTTTAAGGAATTCAAAACATATTTTAAGGAATTTTGGTGAGCTCCTTTAAAATGTTTCAAGAAATTTAAAAAATGTTTGAAAAAAAATGTTGACCATTTTCATTCTAAGTGAGAGCATAAACAATATTAAGGACTCATTTTGATGTTGAGATCTCGTCTCATCTTTTTCTCAAACATCACTCAAGTACAAACACTTTTTAATTTTAAATATTCAACTTTTTCATTTACTAATTACTTAATCATTACAATTTTCCTAAACTCCCAAGTAAAACATAAAAATTAATTTAATTTTTTCAAAACCCAGAACAAAAATTATATTGTAACAATATTTTAAGTTTCTAGTATTTTTATTCAATTTTTTCTCTCATTTCCTAAATATCAATAAAGTATCTTAATTCAAACTATTTTACTACTATTCATAAATCCCACTACAATTCACAAACTTCTCATCTCATCTAAACATCTAAACAAAGCCTAAGTGTTAATGTTCATCGGCTACAATTGTTTTTGGAAGACTGGGCTGGTTACTGCATATAAGACATCATTCTCTCCAAATCAGTATATAAAGATCTAGGCAACTTAAAGCAACTCATTACATATGTTGGAATAGAAAGAGCAACTACTGCTTTAATAAGAACTCCCCTTCCACCTTGAGATAGTAAACTACCTTTCTAGGTCCGAACCTTGTGCCAAACTTTTTGTTTTATAACAGAGAAGGCTTGTGTCTTTGATCTACCAAAATAGGAGGTAATCCCATATATTTTTCATATTGCTGAGTATAGCTACCCCCTCCCATAAAGCCATAATCTCTGCTCACAACTCCTTTGTCACATTTCTACTAAAAACTATAGAAGTTTTCTCTCAACTTATTTTCTGTCTCGAGACTTTCTCATAATTGCTCAGTAGCACTTGAATGTTTCTATTTGTTATTAAATTAGCCTTATAAAAAATGACACCATCATGAGCAAACAAAAGATGATTCACTCTAGGTGCTCCTCTATAAATTTTTTACCCTTTCTTTTATTTCTTAGGAAGTGAATAAGTTCATAAGCAATAATTTGCCTTTCTGGAACAAAAGTACTTTGAGAATCAAAGATAACATGAGGTAAGATAGTTTTGAGTCTATTAGCGTTCACTTTGAAGATAAGCTTATAAATGACGTTGCATAGACTTATTGGGCGAAAATTAGCTACTTTAACTAGATAATTTTTCTTAGAAATCGAAGTAATAAAAGTATGATTTAAGTCCCTTGGGAACTCACCAAAATTCCTTAATTTAAAAACTGTTTGAAAAAAAAATGTTGACCATTTTTATTCTAAGTGAGAGCGTAAATAATATTAAGGACTCGTTTTGATGTTGAGATCTCATCACTTCTTCTTCCCAAACATTACTCAAGTATGAACAAAATTCCACTTTTTTCAAATCTCAAAATAAAATTATATAATAACAATATTTTAAATTTATAATATTTTTATTTAATTTTTTCTCTCTTATTTTCTAAAACTCAATCAAACATCTTAACTCAAACTGTTTTACTACTATTTATAAATCATTTCACTACCATTTACAAACTTTTCATCTGATCTCAACATCCAAACAGGACCTAAGTGTTGATGTTCATGGACTACTATTGTTTTTGGAATGCAATGGGCCGGGTTACCGCATATACTTGCTAACGGCCCAAACCCCAGTATATGGTATATATATACATGCTGGGCCCCAGACCAATCTTATTTATACATTGCTATCGGCCCAGCATATACTTGAAATCATCTATTTAGAGAGCTTTTAACATTTATTTGGGAAGCAAATATCAAATCATGTGGCTAAACATTTTCGCATGCAATAACAAATAATAATAGTAGGTGACAAATAGGATTAAATAAAGTAAGTTCAATAGTTGTAAGTTAGGACAGAATATATTTGTTGCTTGGCGAGGCAACGTTGGCTAAGCAATGTTACTGAAATAGAAGTACATATAGAGCATCAGACCATCCCAACTTGTTAAATTAGGTAGCCCTTTCAGTCCCCTTCCAAAAACTTCAAACATTTAAAAAAATTTATTTTATTTCATTTTATTTTTTGTACAGACAGGATCAAATGTTGTAGCATTTGCATGTTGTATCTATTTTAATGGATTGAACTACTTTGGGAAATAGGGTTTAATACATATATACTCTAATAATCAGTTAAGCCCCCCATCTTTTACCCATTTTTATTTTTGGCGAATGAAGAGAGGTTCTCTCTCTCTAGATATAGACTCCTAAGGTTTATGATTGAACTTTAGGCTAAAGTGGGAAAGAGATAGACATATGAAATAGACGTTATAGTATTTATTGAGTATTTAATATTATCTGAACAATCCACACGGATTGTTATCAATTCTATCGATCCACTTTATACGTATATCTCTTTTTTATTTTAGGCTCTAGAATTCGTTCAAGAACTCTTCGTAATCTAAATCATTTACATATTATTACAAAATTATTATTACATGCACTCACTCTGTGAGGGACGAAGCCATGATTATGTAGAGAGGGGCCATAGGATATATAAAAGTTTTGTATATAACAAATATTAAAAGATTATTTAAAAGCGTGCGTAAGTATATAGAAAGTTTTAAGTTTGAATGTAAAATAAGAAATAAAAGCATTTAACGTCTCAATTGATCTCAATGTTTTTTCGATAAATAAATATCATTAATTAATTATCATATTTCTTTTAATTAATTATCATATTTCTTTTAATTAATTATCATATTTCTTTTTAATATAGACTAGCAAATAATTTATAAGAAAGTCTTCATTTATTTATTTTTTAAATTTTGTCTGGGCAATATTAAAAACTGAAAAAGTTCGTTCAATTTATTTTTATTTTGAAATCTAGAATTAACAATGTTTAGGATTTAAACTTTTTGGCTTGTTCAGATTATTCAATTTAAGTTTTTAAAATAAAAGATAAAGAAAATGACCCATGAAAAATCATATTACGATATTCTTTTTTTTATATATATAGGAAATATACTTCATTCATTCATGAAAGCACAATTACAGCTATGACCTGCTACATACAAGAAAAATCTCATATTACAAGTCAACTACTCACTGTTGGAGCTCCACCAATACGCAAATTCATTTGTGGCTGGTATGGTCTTAACTTCTATAACTCTCTACAAACAAACCGTTTAAGGGACCACACTTTGCCTAGAGTAGAGATTTCAAACCTTACCTACAGAGGAGGAGATGACTTTCACTTTTTGGACAAAATGTCCAAGAGACTATTTCTTTTTTATTTTTACCTAAACTAAAAGAAATAACAATAAACATAAAGATAAATGTGAAAATGATGGATTGCAATTGTAGATATGAATTTTCAACTTGAAGGAAAGCAAAATACAAGAAACAAAGAGATTGTGGTGGAGTGTGAGGTACACGCGCCACGCTAAGAGTGTGGCGGCCAGTCAAGTCTAAAGAAACCGAGATCATTGGTCCCAAAAACGCTGCATGTGGCGACAATAGAAGCTTTCTAGTGCGATGGCGCGTGGATCTCACACGCTGTAATGACCCGCGCGTGTGACTCACTTGCCGCTCTGTTCGACGAAAGCCTTCGGCCATCCGAAGGATCGGCAGCCTGGTATTCCTAAGGAGGGGCGTGTGGTAGTCGTTGGGTTTCGAAAAACAGCAGATTGACTTTTTGCCATATTTTGGACAAAAAAACACATAAAACTAAAAAATAAAGGGTTATACAGTCTCGGGTCTAACTAGATGGGAGGAGGGAGGGAGGAGCCGAAACTCGACCACCTTGTGTTAGGTTTTTGCTGGGCGTCTCTTTGGAGAGAAAATGGAGAGAGAGTTTTCAGATTGGGTTTGACACTCTGACTTCGGACATATTATGGTATTTGTAATGTGCCTGCTAGCAAGAACACTACAGCAATCACAATGTTCCAATGCACAGATTCCACACAAGAGAATGTCACTCTCGTACACAGAATTATTCTCAAACGCAAGATTCCATTCGTGAATCTTGACAGGAAATTTTTGAGAAATTCCCAACCTCCAAATTGTATTAAATCCCAATGATCAATCAATACCTATTACACTTGAACTGCACTGGTTTTATACCCGCAGAGCATGAAGATGGCCTTAAAACGGCCATGACTGACACGTAAAACGCACACTACAACCCTTAAAGCAAAACTCAACGTTTCACTTAAGGCTCAAAACACATAACTATGCAAATAAAACGACACTACACCAATTAATATAAAGTGCACCGTTTCACTTAAGCAGCCAACTTCTCTCTTTTATTCAAAAAGTAGTTATAGCCGTTCTCAACCCATCAACCCTTCAATTCAAAGCCTTTTCTCGCATTCTGAGCTGCTAGTTTGCCACCTCCCTCATCAGCAACCTTGGTATTATCACTTTCTTCCTCTTCAAGGATTAGCCCCCAAGCACCCGTGACAGTATTCAAATCTAATTTAAACATACATATAACATAATAAATCAATTAATATATACAAGGACTGTGGCATCTAAGGAGAATAAAATATATATTTGAGATTAAAACAATTCACTTCTAATATTCTTTTATTTTTATTAGATTGATTCGTCCCGTCTTCCGCAACCAAAATCTCTCAGTTTCTTGCTCTTTATCTATAGATCAGATCATGGGGAAAATTTTTTCCCTTATATATCTGATCATGACAAGCCAATGGAGTACAAGACAAACAAAACAAAGGGCACAATAATTAAACATTGTGGAGAGAAATTATTAGCTGAATTGAATAATTGATATATAACTATTCCTAACAAATCCAAAGAAAGATATTAGCCCCACCCATAGAAATAAGAATATATATATATATATATAATCCAAACAAACCAAAGGGCAATAATTATATATAGGTGATATGTAGTTTAATTTCTCTTTTGAACAATCTCATTATTCCTATAATTACGGTTATATCAGAAATAGAATCAGAAACACTCTTATTCATCTTAAATGAAGGGCTTATCATCCTAATTTAGACCCTCCGTGGCTAAGTAGAGGCGAGAGCCAACTGGTTTCGTCTCTACTAATAATTGTCTCCCATCTCCCTATCATCATTATCTTAATGATCACTTAATTTTTAATCAAAGTTACTTAATATATTATATTTTATATAAAAATTTAAAAAATTTATAATAATAAGATTAAAACGAAAGAAATATTTTACGAATCCAAACAAAATTTAGGTGGAATGTGTTGTCTCAGTCATTATGCAACGAAAACGAGTGAGATATTTGAATAATTAATTAATACTTTGACTTCACTGTTTTCAATGAACATCCTGCCAAAGTAAAGAGAGAATTATTATATAAACCTAATCCAATTTGTCGTCTCCCATTTTTTGAAATGCTTCTTTTCACGAAACCCAACAAATCTTTACCCTTTTTGTTAATGTTGACAGTGAGTGCCTCCCCGACAAACACTAACTTCTTTTCTTTTACTGCCTTCCCCAGGGCCAGGGCTGTGCTTCAGTTGAAACTTTCATTTTGAGTAATGCTGCATTGCTGTATCCAGTGGGAAATATGTAAATTTTATATAATCGTTTAAAAAAAATAAAATTTATTATTAAAAAATTAATTTTTTATTTATGTGATCCTCATTTATTTATTTATTTTTAAATAATTATACGATACTTACATATTTACGATTGCAACTATTACTTATCTTCTTATTTAATCCTTTGATACTATTTTCTTCTTGGACTAAAGATGGCAAGTTAACTTATCAAAGATTAATAAAATAAAAATAAAATAAAACTTTATAATTATTTTATAATTCTACATTAAATGAATGATAGTTTTATAATATTAAAAGTATATCTTTAGTATATTTTATAAAACTATTAACCCATCTCATCTTATATTATCATTACAATTTTTTCAAATTTTCACGTAAAATATAATAAATAATTTAACTTTTTTAAATCTTAAAATAATAATAATATTAAAAAATATTATTCTAATAATATTTTATTCAACTCATCTAAAATCATCTTATCTGACTATTCAAACAGTTCCTTAGATGAATAGCACACCCAAAAAATAAAAATACTTATATGATCGTGTCACTTTTTCTTTTAGAAATGATAAATACATGGAGTTCTATGTGCACAAACAGTTGGATTTTTTTTTTTTTAAATGCTGACCATTTTGATTAAGTGATAGCATAAACAGCATGATGAAGTGTTAATGATCATCGACTGCTATTGTTGTTGGAATCAATGGGCTGGGTTACCGCCTATACATGGCATCGGCCCAAATCTGGTATATGTTAATTACATGTAGGGCCCAGCCCAGTCTTATTTGAACTAGTTGGGTTGGCCTAGCAAGCGAATCATCAATTTAGAGAGTTTTTAACCTCTATGTATGAAGCAAATAATCAAAGAGTACTACTATTCTATCATCCTAATTCTCATCATCTTCTCATCATCTCATAATGTGATATTAGATGATTAGAGACTATTTATTATATTTCATTTGTAAACCTATAATCTAATGCCTAAGATGATGATGAGAAAATAAATGATTAATAGATTTTTTCTTAATCAAATGTGGCTAACAAATTTCGCATGCAATAACAAATTATAATAGTAGGTGACATGAGATACATTAAGTGGAGTAAGTTCAATAGTTCTAAGTTAGGACATACATTATATATTTGTTGCATTTATGGATGCAAAACATGGTGTGGAGTTTCTTGATTTTATGTTTTGTGAGAAAATAGATCAACTCACCCAAGTTCTGAAAGTATTATCCTAACCTATATTTGTTATATCTATAGAAGGCTTAAAATTATGTTCGAATTAGATCTCGTCTATATTTATTATAGTGTTGGCACCCATTCATCAAGTAATGTAACAATTAATACAGGCATCAATAGATAGAACTGGTCTACAACACTCAAGGTTCTAATTGGGAATAGGCATGCAATGTTCATATGAAAGTGCACGTGTAAGTAAAAAGACTTCTAACTCGTAGTGGAATAAGTACAGGTTTAGTCAATGACTAAAATACTATTTGTACCAGAGATCTAAACCATAAATAGGTTCATTCATAGACTTCACAAACATCCATATGTCACTTCATTTCCCAAATAACATTATACAATACCATTCGTTTCATTTTCTATATCGACAAGCCACACATGATTTGTCACTTGGCTAAATAACATATTTTCAAAATGTTACAAAAGCTATCAACGTAGACAAGCCTCTGTGGCCCATTCCTCAGGGCGGGTTTGGTCCTTCTTCCTCGGGTAGCTCTCATAGGTCTATCTTTGCATCAAACTCTACGGTTTCAATAAACGAAACCCTATGTAGGTTAAATAGCTATGACAAGACTGTTAATGAGAGACAATGCACGTGAAGATTTATTGCACAATTTCATGTAAAAACATGTGAAGACGTGTATTATGCATGGTGATGAATCACCATTTGAGTAAAACACAAGTACATAAGCATGATGATGAATCACCCTCTGTGCAAAAATGAAGTATATGTATGTGTGTGTGTGACGGTTGGAAACTCATGTAGTAAAGTAGATTGGTGGGTGACGTGGCAAGGGGATTTTTTTCTCTCAACTTTTGAGGGGCGAGTAGGGTTTTTTGCATGGTGTTAGCCGCCGGCCCACTGCCTCTGATGGCAGGGCAGGGCACTGGAGGGACCACGAAAAAGGGGAGGGAGTCAAGCCTAGGTGGAAGGGAAGCACATTTTCCATCGACGGGACAAGGTGTGCGCAAATTTGTGAAGGTGGTCGCTGCGAAGCTGCAACTTTTGCCAGAGGTGGTTCTTCCTATGCGTGAACCTCGGTTTCAGGATGGCGATATGTTTTTTTATTTATTTTTGAAGGCAGAGATCCAATAATCTGCTGAGCAGTTTCGGTTCTCGATAGTTCTGAAGTTCCTTCATCGTTGGCCTTCGCTGGATCATATTCGTGCTTATATAAAAAATAGATGGGGGCTCCAGTCGATTCCGGTAATTGTGTAATTGTGTAACCCGCGTACTGTGCTAGTCCGGATGGCAAAGGAGGAGGAGGATTTTATCAGTGTGATGGCTCGAGGAAATTTTGAAATTCATGGCAGTCCCTTTCGAGTCTCTCATTGGGCTCCGGATTATGTGGAAGACAAGGATTCTCCATGGGTTCCTATTTGGTTGACTTTGTCGGGTTTACCTCCCAATTATTTCCAGGAATCAATGTTACGTAGTATTGGGAATGGATTTGGTCGTTTCTTGAAGTGAGATAATGCTACGGCATGTGTGACTCACCATGAGGTTGCGTGCATATGCATATGTGTGGAAATTGACGTTTCCCAACCTTTGCAAAATTATTTTAGGCTGGGTCCACCAGGGCTTGCGACGAGTCACTTTCAAGAGGTTGTATTTGGATTCCATTCCATCCTTATGTGTTTTTTGTAGGATGCAAGGTCACTTGGAGGCAAGGTGTTCTAGACGTGAGCGTACAGAACCAAGGAAGAAAGAACAGACGGGGTTGGCTCATGGTGAAGGGAAGAAAATTAATGTGAAAAGTACGTGGAAGGAGGTGGGGCGCCGGGAGCATGAGAATGACATCCTAGTTACGACAAAGGAGGTAGGGGAGTCCTCGAAGTCTCACCGGAATATTATTTTGGAGTCTATACGGGAGTGACGGGCGAAATTCAACGGGGTCCCTCATGTTATCCACATTGTCTCGCAGGATGGGGTGGTGTTTGATGCGTGTATGGAAGATTGCAGAGTAGAGTCATCAAAGGTATTGTGTGCAGGGGCGGATATGGTTTAGGCTGGTGTGGGACCTTCGAATGTGTTATCCACGGGGGTGGATACCCATGTTAAGGAAACGCCTTTGAAGAAACAAGTGAGTTGGTTTGAGATCACAGAGACAGATTCAGATGAGGAAGGCCCAGAATTGATTGAAAATTCAGAACCACAAAGTTCTCTGTGACTAGTGGATGAAGCGTTGGAATTTGAGTTAGGTGGGCTGGGTGACAAGGATGTTTTTAAGGGGGGGGGGGGAGTTGAACAATGTGGGCGTGGGGTGCAAGACTGGGTCTGAGGGTGAGTCTAAGGAGGACTTGAATGAGTTAGCAGCAAAGTCCTTTGATTCTGATCTCGATATGCATGTTCCATTGAAAAAAGTGAAAGGGGTAAGAAAAGAAAAATCTATTGTTATATTGGAGCGTCGCACTCACTCCAAAAAATTCCTTTAATTTTTTTTATGTATATCCTTACCTGGAATATTAAGGGCATTCTTTCGTCAAGAAGTAGGCTTCAGCGTATTTTGAATAAAAGCCATTCTTCTATGGTGGCCATTCTATAACCGTTTTTGAATTCGAATAAATGTAGCAAATGGGCAAGATGGATAAAGTTGCCGTTTTATTTAAATAATGTTGAGGCGGGTAGAAAATTTTGGTTTTTTTGGGCAGAGGAATTAGAGTTTGAGTTGATTTCAATGTCAGATCAAGCTTTGAGTGAATGGTTTATTCATGGGAATTGTCGGGTGCTTGCAACCTTTATTTATGCCAGCTGTTTTCGAGTCAAAAGGTTGGAGCTTTGAGATTTTTTGAAGGTACAAAACTCTTGTGGACTCTCTTGGTTTATTGGTGGGGGGGGATTTCAATATAATTAGAAATGATAGTGAAAAGGTGGGTGGGTTGTCGTAGGCCTCTCATGCAAAGAGGGAGTTCAATGATTGCATTCATGAGTGTGCTCTGGTGGATCTGCCTTGTGAAGGTAACCGTTTGTCATGGTGTAATGAGAGGCTAGGTGGTAGATGAATTCGGGCTCAGTTGGATAGAGTACTAGTGAATTTGCATTTTTTGAGCTGCTTTGGGAATGTTTCGGTTTCATATTTGCCAAGAACCTCCTCGGATCATGCTTCGATGCTGGTAAAGTTGGTTAGAGAGGTGGTATCGGTTGCCCAGTCTTTCAGGTTTCCTTCTATGTGGGGCATCCATGAGGAGTTTATTCCACTAGTGCAGTTGGTTTGGAATTCTAATATTGAAGGGTGTGCTATGTTCCGAATTAGTAGGAAGCTGAAGTTACTCAAATGTGCACTGAGATCGTGGAACCAAGCGGTGTTTGGTCGCGTTGATGTGGAATTAAAAAAATTGGAGGAGTGTATTGTTGAATTGGAGGTTGGTCTTTCTTGAAATTTTACGTCCCAGACGGAACTTGAGCCATTGAATTGCAAACAAGAGCATATTAAATGGCTTCACTGAGAGGAAATTCTAGCCTATCAAAAATCAAGAGTTAGATGGCTTACTGAAAGGGATTCCAGTAGAAGTTTCTTTCGTGCTTCATTACAGGTCAAGAGAAAGAACAAAATAATTCAGAGGATGTGGCTTGACAACGGTGGAATGCTGGATTCGAGAGATGCGGTGCATGAGGGAGCAGTTTTATTTTTTCAACAGCTTCTTTCGGTGACGCAAATTGAAAGCAATTTGGGTGAGTTGGAGCTGATTCAACCGGTGGTTTCTATGGAGGAGAATGAGGCATTATGTGCTTCCCCTTCTATTGAGGAGGTTAAGCAGGCTTTATGGTCTATTCCTGTAGATAGTAGCCCAAGTCCGGACGAATTCTCGGCTAGTTTTTTCATGATGGCTTGGGATATTGTTAAAAATGATCTTTTGGAGATGGCTAAGGATCTTTTTGAAGGGAAATCCCTTTCTACTTTCTTTGGGGCTACCAACTTGGTTTTAATTCCATAGGTGGATGAACCTGTGGGCTTTGGCCGATTTTGCCCAATCAGTCTTTACTCGGTTGTTTATAAAATAATGTCGGAGATTATGGTTTATCGTTTAGCACCAATCTTGAATAAAATTATATCTCCGGAACAAGTAGTGTTTATTCCAGGGAGAAGTATTTTCTAGAATATTTCATTGGCCTAGGAATTGGTTTAAGGCATCAATAGGAAAGTGAGAGGGAGAAATGTTATGTTGAAGATTGATACGGTCAAAGCTTACGACCGTGTTAACTAGAACTTTCTCCTAGAAATCCTGTATCGGTTGGGTTTTTTAGAGAAGTGGAGAAGTATTGTTTTTAATGATGTTTCATCCCCTATTTATTCAGTAATGCTCAATGGGTGTGTTAAAGGATTTTTTGAGGCATCGCATGGGCTTCGACAAGATGACCCCCTTTCTCCTTATTTATTTATTTTATCTTAGGAGACTTTCTCTCATATGCTTCACAAGTACCATATGGGTTGTATTAACCCTTTTCATCCGGGCGTAGGAACCTTGACTTTCCATTTATTCTATGCGGATGATATTCTGATCTTTGCATATGGAGGGAAAGCATCTATCCGGAACCTTATGGGAGTCTTGCACCGGTATGAATTGATGTCCGGACAAATGATGAATCCGAGTAAGTCTTCAATGTTTTTTTCTTCATCTATATTGACTGATCGCAAAAACGGTTTGAAGTTAATGTCGGGTTTTGAGGAAGGTAGTTGGCCTTGTACGTATTTGGGTGTTCCTTTATTTGTGGGCTGGATGAAAATTCGAATGTTTAACTCTTTTTTGGCAAAAATACAGAAAAAGTTGGATGGGTGGAGAGTAAGCTTCTTTCTTTTGGTGGTAAAATTGTGCTTATCAAGCATGTTTTGAACAGTATGCCTATTCATATGCTCTCAGTACTGAATTTTCCAAAAGGAGTGCTATCGACAATCAAGAAATTTTTTTCAGATTTCCTATGGGGATCTTCGATGGAGATTAAAAAAAGGAAGCGGGTATCTTGACGGAAGATTTGTTTGCCGATTGAAGAGGGTGGGTTGGGTATTCGAGACCTTCATGAAGTCTAAGAATCATTGCTTATGAAATTTGCATGGAAATTAATTAAAGAAAAGTCGATGTGGTCGAATTTCTTTTCTACCAAATATATGGGAAACTCTCATATTTTTTCTATTATGTAGCTTCGAAAAGGGTCGAGATTCTGGAAAGGGCTCATGGAGAGAATGCCGAAAGTTATAGAGCACTCAAGATGGATTATTTGGGACGCGCATTCTAAGTTCTGGCTGGATAACTGGCTAGGGGAGGGGCCGTTGGTCACATCTCTTCCTTCGACTGGCAATCTTGATTTGCAGGTAGCGGAAGTTATTACGAAAGCTGGACCGAGTATGCATATATTAAGGAATTTAGTTCCAGAAGAGGTATGCATTAAAATTTGGGATTTTGTTGTGCTTTTATGGCAGGGAGCTGATATTTGTGTTTGGCAGCCATTGATTGATGGTGAATTCAGTACCAAGTTAGCTTGGAATTTAATTTGAAAATATGGGGATGTATGTCCTTGGAAGAATTGGATTCCAAAAAAATTATATTTCTTTGTTTGGCATGCTAAGAAGAGGGCAATCTTGGTTGATGACATTATCCAGCTTTTAGGCATTCCTCTTGTTTAGAAGTGTGAGTGTTGTGTCCAATCGAAACAGGAATCTTTTCAACATATCTTAAGTGAGGGCGGAGGAGCTAAGAAAGTGGCAATATTTTGTAGAGGCATGTTGTATGAGAATGTCACAGATCCGAAACTGGGAGGGAATGATGAGTTTTTGGTCACAAAGAGCATCATTGTCAACGCAGGTTGGGTGGTTTCGGGGGTGCCTATTGTGATTTCTTGGGCACTTTGGTGAGCTCGGTGCATGGCAAGAATGGAAGGTTTTACTTTTAATCCGGATAATATTATTCGTGTTGTTAAAAGTTTAATTAAAGACCTTTCTAGTAAGATTCAAAAATTTCGAGGAATGGGGGCTCATGATCGGGCCATTTTAGAAGTGTTAGCTTGTCCGGTTGTCCCTCTTGTTGTAAAGCGAGTGAGACTAAGGCTGTGTTTGGGTAACAGAGATACTTCAACACTTTTCAAGTATTCTCGTACTTTTGAAAATACTTCACATGCCAAATAACTTAAAATACTCTCAATGGGACCCACAAACTCATTTCAATCTCTACTCATAACTATTCACAAACATTCTATAATACTTATCACTATTATATATACATAAAAAATAAAATCACTATAATATTTATCACTATTAAATATAAAAAAAAAATCATTATAATATATAAATAAAAAAAATCACTATAATATATAAATAAACAAAAAAATCATTATAATATATAAATAAAAAAAATCACTATTATATATAAATAAAAAATAAAATCACTATAATATATAAATAAAAAATAAAATCACTATAATATTTATCACTATTAAATATAAATAAAAAAATCATTATAATATATAAATAATAAAAAATACTATAATATATAAATAAAAAAATAAAATCATTATAATATATAAATAAAAAATAAAATCACTATAATATATAAATAAAAAATAAAATCACTATAATATATAAATAAAAAATAAAATCACTATAATATTTATCACTATTAAATATAAACAAAATCATTATAGTATATAAATAAATAAAAATCACTATAATATATAAATAAAAAATATTTATCACTATTATATATAAATAAAAAATAAAATCGCTATAATATATAAATAAAAAATAAAATCTCTATAATATATAAATAAAAAATAAAATCACTATAATATTTATCACTATTAAATATAAATAAAAAATAAAATCATTATAATATATAAATAAAAAATAAAATCACTATAATATATAAATAAAAAATAAAATCACTAAAATATATAAATAAAAAATAAAATCACTATTATATATAAATAAAAAATAAACTACTATAATATTTATCACTATTATATATAAATTAAAAATAAAATCACTATAATATATAAATAAAAAATAACATTACTATAATATTTATAACTATTATATATATATAAATAAAATCATTATAATATTTATCACAATTATATATAAATTAAAAATAAAATCATTATACTATTTATCATTATTATATATAAAAGTAAAATAAAATCACTACAATATTTATTAATATTAAAAAATCACTATAATAAAATCATTATAATATTTATTACTAAAAATAAAATCACTATAATATTTATGGGACCCACACATTTTTCAACTACCTATTCAAAAGTCAACAACTCAACATACTTCACACATCCAAACAACTCAAAATACTCTCAATGGGACCCACAAACTCACTCCAATCTCTACTCATAACTATTCACAAACATTCTCAACACTTCTCAACACTTTTCAACACCCAAACATACCCTAATTGTGTGGCACACTCCAAAGAGAGGGCGAGTAAAACTGAATGTAGATGGAGGATCTTGTAGGAATTCGTGGGATGCCAATGGGGGAGGTATTATTCAGAATCACTAGGGGGGAGTAGTGGTGGGGTTCGTGCATTCTTATGGACATGCCACAAACAACATTGCAGAATGTAGATCTCTTCTTGATGGGCTTCGGTTGTGTAGAGATTTGAGATTGCGGGATGTATTAGTAGAGACGGATTCATTGATCTTAGCAAGTTGGTTAGCTTCGCGTGTGTGCAAATATTGGTTTATTTGGGATTTCTGGAAGGAAATTAAAGCTATTGCTTGTGAGTTAAATGTTCGCTTTCGGCATATTTTTAGATAAGCTAATATGGTGGCTGATTGTTTGGCAAAGCAAGGAACTCGAGGTATGATTTCAGATTTTTGTGACGTTGATCTCTGTCCAGGAACGATTCGGGGTTTGATTCGCATGGATAAACTTAGCATCCCTTATCTTAGACGTTGAGAGGTTGCTGGTGTGGTGGGGTGTTTGGTGAGTAGTTTTTGGTGGATTTTTTGGGCATCCGTGTAGTGTTATTTTTTTGGAGAATTTTTTCTAAGTCTTCTTGGGATATTTTATGTTTTACGGTATTCCTCTACCATAAGTGATGGTTTTTTTAATAAAAGTGGGTAGGGGTCACTCTTAGACATGTGACCTCGACTCATTAAAAACAAAAAAGTGTGTGTGTGTGTGTGTATTTATATGTATCATCAATGCGAGGGATCACCCTCTTCTCAAGTCCAATGGAAATGAAGATGCAATTTACAGATGCAATGAAAACTAAATCATGCATACCGAGTTATAGGTTTTTGAGCAACATACTAAAATTCCACATAAAGATTTACGAAGTAACAATGCTCAAAACACTGACCACTCGCTCGGGGGCCCTAGTCGTTCTGAGAAACTTTGAAAACAGGCTAAAAAATCTAATTTAAAACACTTAGTTTATTAATGTGTGTACCATGGTCTCTCCTAAGTGGGTCTTACACACACCTTGGCACCCTTCGCCAAACCACGGATAACGACCGTAAGTGTAAATTCGTTACGAGTGACGACTGGCTTCCCACCCCGTTCTCGACCATGACGTCCTCTAGCCTCCACCATTAGAGAGGGCAAACTTTGACCCGAGAAGTCTCACTTGAGCACGTTGTTGCCCAACAACTAGGGGTGTAAAAAAAAAAAAAAAAACCAAAAAACAGGTTGAGCCGAACCAGAACGGACTGAAGCAGTGGGTTCGGTTTGGTTTGTAAGTGGTCCAGTGCGGTACCGGTTCTTAAGAACCAAAATCGGTGTTGTACCAGTTTTCATATTTTAAAACCCATTTTAAACCAAACCGAATCAGTATATATATTTATAAGGTTTTTATATTATATTATATATATTATATGCTATATTGCTAATTAATATAATATGAAATTATAATCTTGTAACATAAAATTAATATAACATGTGATATAACATAAAAATTTAATTTTAAACATTAACATTAATATTAAGTTATTAATATAAACTTACTTTTGATATATAGACACACACATGCACACATATATATATATCAAGGATAAATGCATTTTTGACATAATAAATTATATTATATATATATTCGTTTTGTAAATATAGTCTTACACATTTGATCATATATACTTACATTAAAAGTTTAGAACTTATACAGACTACAATTAAATTTAATATTATACTAGTATGTGTTAATTATTATAAAATAATATACTTATACTATAATAAAAATAGAATAATAGTTTAGTATATGTAAACGTCATATTATTACTAAACTAGATAATCCATAAAATTGGAAAAACTGGACTGGACCGGACCGAAATCGAGAAAACTGAAAGTTTCGGTTTCGATAGTGAATTGGTCCGGTATTGGTTCTTCAATTTCCAAAACTGGTGTATACCAGTTTGGTTCTAAAAAATGTACAAAACTGAACCAAACCGGACCGGTTACACCAACGACAACCCATGCGACGTCACTCTCTTATTATGTGCTCTCAAGTGACTAGTGAAGCTCGACTAGGACAATGCCTAATTCTGGCTTGGAGTCGTGATACACACACCAAAAAGTTTCTCTTTAATTAAAAAGCAACAATAATTCATTTAACAAATGTCGCCTTATCAATAGAAAACTATAAGTAGAACTCCAAAGTCATACTTGTGGAAGCCCAAGTTTGCTCAAGTGTGTGCATTTTTCTTTGGTGAAGTGGAGCCCAACATATTTAAGTAGATTTTATTGTGTGTGGGTGTGAGAGATCGGGTCTAGCTCCTGTGTGTGTGTGGTGAGCTACCCAGTCCCTCCAACCCCCCTATGCGATGTTGTTTTGGCCTAAGGGGATGAAACCTAAGGGGATTTTCTTTCTTCCCTTCTTCTTCTCCCTGCGCTGCACGACCCCTGTTCCTTTTTTTTTCCCCTTCTTCTTCCCTCCTCTTGCCATAACCCGTGATCTGTAGTGCCTCCCTCAACCGCCACCACCTCGGCTCTATGCATTCATTAAGCAGCAGTCCCTCTTTCTGTCTGCCACCACCACTCCTTTCACTGTGCCCAACCCACGTCTCTCCCCTCTGTCAACACGTGAAGCTTCGGCCATGGCATATACTTGTCACCATTGTATGCCAACCGTTGCATGCCACGTGTCTGATGCTCAACCTCCTCCCACCGTCCTGCACCACCAATCGCAGCCATGACTATGTTCCTCAAGCCCCAACCTACGACCTATAAATAGGCTGGACCTCCCCCTTTCGAAAATCATCCCAAGCCTCCTCACCCTCTCTCAAATCTCGTTTCATCTTCTTCCTCTCCCTTCAATTTCGTAGGTTTCAGGAAACTTTTTCCCCATAGCACCGTCGCAGGCCACCCCATTCCAGTAGCTTCGTAGTGGTAGTCCAACCCCTCCCCCTTTGCTAGGCCCTTTTCCCCCTCAAATCCACCCCAACCCAAGTACATAATTCCCTTTGGAGATCTACTCCGCTACCAATTTCCACCCTTCACCGCGAAGAATTCCCTCTTTCACCCTCCACCACGTAAGATCTAACATCCCCTTGAAAACAATTTAGCTGTCAGCCAGATACCTTGCCCAAATCCATCTCTGCCGCCGCACACAACCATTGCCACCACCATGCTCTACCCCTCCAGACGCCACTGCAACAAGTCTATTTACCACTCACCTCGTATCTTATTTTAGGCCGCATTCAGGTTTAACTAATTGTTTTCCATCTCACAGTGATACACGCACGTACACACTCATGGGATACCTTAGCGCGCTTGATCATCCAAAAAATCTGTCGTCCCGCGTTGTAACTAAAACCCTAGACTAGCCCTTGGAATATTGACATTGAAAAATAGTTAAACTGTGTTTAACAGTAGTCTGGTTGTGATTGGTTAAGTGGTCGAGGTCCCTATGGAGCGTTGGGATATAATACTGTAGTTGGTGTTGGAATTGTTGGTCGAGGGCCGGTTGAAGCAATCGCTTGTAGTTGTGACTTGTGAATTTGTGTTGTTTTGCCATTAGTTGATGCATTTATTGCCATGTCATCCAATAACTGTTTGTTCATGTATCTGCATTTTGAATTGTCATTATTTCTCTTTATCGTATTAATTGTGCTTTGCACTATATTTGTGCTGTAAAATTTGGAAACTTTGTTTTTGGTGTCAAAAGACTAATGAGAAACTGTGCTAGGCGACAACTAGCTCGGACGAGATGGTAACACTCTTGTGCCGACTTCGTGGCCTCTTTTCTGGTGGAGGCCAGAGAACGCCTGATCACATATGCGCCGAGTGTTGAGCTGGGCATTGGTCGTTACGAAGTCACACGCACGGTAGTTACTCGTGGTGTGACGAAGGGAGCTAGGGTGTGTGCATGGTCCATAAGGGAGACCATGGTGCATGCGTAATCAAACTAATTGGGGGAGGCTAAACGATGCCTAGTCACGTACGCACCGAGCCCTGAGTCGGGTATTGCTCATTTCAAAGTCACACTCACAGTCGTCACCCATGGTGTGACGAAGGGAGCCAGGGTGTGCGCATGGTCCATAGGGGAGACCATGGTGCATGCGTAATTAAATGAATGCTTAAAAAATGGAAATGAGGATTTTTTAAAGTGTGGTTTTATGGAATTATTGAGAAGGAAATTGGTTTGGTACAATTTTGGTAATGCTGAAAGATCTTGGTTTCTCCCTTTACTGTGAAATATTTATATTTTTTCGTGTTTGTATTATTATGTGTCATTCTATTGGCTTTAGTTACTGAGATTGTGAAATCTGATTGTGGTGTCCCCTCCTGCGATTCCGTTCTACAGAATTGTAGACTTTGATGTAGAGGACGATTATGAACTTGGAGGATTGGCTTCGGCTGAGGAGTGAAGACATGGGTACCTTTCCCCTTATGTAGCGATAATTTGGTGTATTCTTTCTTTTTAGTCAGATGACTGTATAAATTTTATGTTGGGGATTGGGAGACTGGTGGCTTATGGATATTTTGCGTGGTGATATAATCTTATATTTTCTGGTACTGTTAGAATTAACTGACTGCTCTTTGTTTGCCGATGCAAATTAATTGTACACATTTATTGAGCATGCGAGCGCACACTTTGTTTTCAAGTTATGGAAGGGGTGTTTGATCCAAGAGGCCAACATCCCAGTGTCGCGACTCCTACCAAAACACGAGGTTGAGGGTGCCACAATACTTATTAAAATAGCATCTCTTTTAGTCAAACCCTTTTGTATGAAAACAACAACCACAGCTCGGCAATCATATAAAAAAAAAAATCTCTGTAAATTAAAACTGTAAGCGCTCTCTTCACAAAATAATAGCACCTCCTGCTTAACAAACCCACCAAGCATCTTGAAACATTTACACACTCACTGCCTAACCACATTAAAGGCCCTTCTTAACAATTAAAACGATAGATTTTAATCACAAGAAAGGTAGGATTTTTATACAGGTCAAATTTCAAAAACTTATTACAAGCTTGGTGAAGTTCTTACCCATTGCCAAGCAAGGCACTTTCCCAATACAACACAATGGCTCACATACAAGATATGGAAAATAGCAACCCACTAATGTTTGGAAAAATTCAGCAACTTCACAACCATGGCCTTAGTTACATAAATTTTATACAGCACAAGAAGGGCGATGAAGAATAAAAAGTCTAGAACAGTACACCTTCACTTCTAAACAAGATTATTTCTTCCAACGTAAAACAATGAAAACACAATTAAAGTGCAAGCTTTCCCCACGGAATCACATCCAACAATTCTCATAAATATGCAATTCCAATCTACACAAGGCCAGACAACAAAACTCAAAACTCACACACCCAAAGCTTTGTCCCAAGGATTGAAGCACTTCCAAAGAGGCGATGAGGATTAACAATTACACATGCAATAAACTGAGACAACACAAAGCATTACAAACTGATATCTGCCTTCAAGCTTGGTCTAGGGAGAGTCACTTACCTTGTTATGGCGGTGCAATTTCTGCATGTGGGCATTGAGTTTCTCGGTGGCTCTATGGGGCAGTTGGTGGCTGAGTACACTTAGTGCCCCTTTCTGGGCTAGCGGGGTTACGGTGAGCACGTGACTTGCCACAGACTCCATCACCCTCAATATAGGGCCTTCTTCCTTTGGGTTTCGATGGAGAAGGTCTTGGACCCACTGAACCAGACATTTGACGGCCTACAACTCTCAACCGATCTAGTGACACTAAGAAATAGTCAATGTTTTATCGAGTGAGGATCATGGCAGAATTAACGGAGTTTGGGTTTTTCCTAACCCATGAATAAATGAGATCCAAATGCTCTATCACTCCCATGGTGGGAGTAACTTCAAAATCATGGCCGTGTAGAATAGGATGCCACGAGGTCCTCACTAGAAACTCATGACGCTTAGCTTCATGATGCCTAGTTTTTGACATGGGAATAACAGGATTCCAGACGTACCATCCGTGAAAAGAAGCTACACTGATTCCCATCATGTCTTCAACGCCATGAACGCGGAAGAAATTATGAGCAATGAGGTCAAGGCTTTCCTTTCCTGCAGCTTCTAAGGCTTGCCTCAAGACAATGCAGGACTATAAATACATGATCCTCCAAGCATTGAGCAAGAGCTGGGCATGAACCATGCCAAAAAGTCTAAAATGTTGTGAACTGGGCGATAGAAAGGGAGTCTTAACCCTATTAGAAACATGCTTATATATAGTCCAACTTGCTCAACAACCTCCTTAAAATCGACAATGCCATTCCAAGAATCAAGAAGGGTCATCCTCACTAATTTAGGGATATTGTACCAATCCCATATAGAGTACAACTCCGCCTGAGTATTGGTGGTGGTCCAACGGCTTCCCTCGAAGGTGATAGCTGGCTGAGAAGGGTTAATATCTCGAGACCCATTTGGGGATTGGCATGGACAATAAGACCGAGGAGTGTAGCAGGAAGGATTTCTGGGAGTGGTGAAGTAAATGAAAAGATTCTAAGGTAGAGGAGAGTGTTTGCAAGCACAAAGAACTTGAAGGCAGAAGGAACTTGGGTTAAGAAAAGAGAACGATAGAGGTTAAAAAGGAGAAGACGGTGACAGTTATGGGAAGGTGGAACGACAAAGGGCACAATGGTTGAAGCCAAAGGAAGGATGCCATGTGTCCAGAGGAGGGAGAACACGCCATAACATTCGTGTCTTCTACATTGCACGAGGAAACATGTGTCAGACGAGTCGACATATTTCACTTTGCATGATGAAATGAATCATGGGCTGATAGTTGAACCATCAGATCGACGGAATGCATGAATTGTGCTCGCTACAAGGGAAAGACATGTGCCCACAAGGAAAGGATCAGATTAAAAGTATTTCTCTAATTTTTAGATATAGCAATCTAATTGAAAATATAGGAAGTTCAATGGATTAAACTAGTTAGAGTTTCATTTCTAGAGCAAAGTTGATTTATGATCCCTATAGAGAACTTGATAATTCTTGGATTTAATTGAGCTACGTATGATCCATTAGTTTAGTTGGAATTTTTAGAAATTTATGATGCAATAATTTTTTTTTTTTTTTTTGTATTTTTGAATGCCAAGTGGCCCAAGGTGGAAGTGCCACGTGTCACATAAGCTTGCCACCTCATAATATGGAAAGCTAACCAACTGTATCCTTACAAGATACGAATCTATCAAGATAAGTCCAAGCAAAATAACCATGCCGAATGGGCTCTATCAACGACCTAATCGTGCTCCAAAAGGTAACACACCAAACTGGATACTGAGACTCATGCTCTCAAGGAGAGGTTTCGCCATAGTAGACTACCTCAATCTTATAAATAGTCTGCAGGGGACGTACCATTGATTCATAGATTCATTAATTATATTAAGAGTATAACTTCTCACTGACTTGACCATTAGAGGCATCCCCCACTTTGTTTCCTAAGTTTTTCCTTTCGGGTTGCAAGTCGTTGGGGGAACGCCACAAGCATACTTTGAAATTGCATCAACAATGTGGATACCAACAAATATAACAGTTATTAGTAAACTCATTCTCATATTAAATTATAATAAGGCATGATCGAAGAAAGGTATATAACAACAAATATATAAGAATGATTTACAGACTCATTTTCTTTATGAGTTATACCAAAGATTGAATATATATAAAGAGTAATGCTACATACAATCGTGGAATACGCAAACACCATGCAGTCGCTTTGAAAAAAAGTGGGGTCTACTATTAAAAAATTAATTTCTTTTCATGTGAGTTCAATATTTATTCACTTTTTTCAAAGCGACTACACGACACTTGCACACTCACGACTGCAAGTATCATTTCTCATATATAAATGAGCCATGATTATACATAAGAGAATGTTAAAGAATATAAAAATTTGGATGAGTTGGGTGGCATTTCGGCCACCCACCTTTCTTTCTTTTTTGTTCTAATAAAATATTAAAATTAATATAAAAATAAAATGAATATAATATTATAATATAAAATATCTAAAATAACATACATATCTAGATATAAAAATAATAAAATAAAAAAGAGATCTACTTTCTTTTGATAAAACAAAATGCTACTAAATGTAACACAAACTAATTTTAACTATTACCAAATATTGGTCTAATATTGTTAAACTTTATATATATGGTTGCATAAACCTTAATATTGAGAATATTACTTAAATTACTAAGTGAGTGTTTAATCCTCTGATTATTACATATGTGGTTTGTGGCACCCTCGGCCCTCGGTAATGTACTTGGCAAGGGTCCAGGGTGCTAGGGATGCCAGATGGCTGGCAACATCCCAATCCTTAACACGTGGGAAGCATGCACTTAGATAATGAGCACACGCTAGGTGTAATAAATCTCAACAAAATATGTAAAGGGATTAGTGAAAGACTAATACTAAATGTAACAGAAATATGTATAAAGAAAATCTTTGATTAATAGTAATATCCATATGTCATTATTACTTTCCCAAATAATATTATACACTGTCATCAGTTAATCAGTTACATCAAAACATAACGAGCCATACATAGTTCATCGTCTAACCAATATAAACATCTTATAATTACAAATAAATACTAATCAGAGACAAGCCTTTGCAACTACTACTTGTGTTGGGCTAGTCCTTCTTCCTCAAAAAAATTTGCCTGGGCTAAATCTGCATCAAGATCTATGGCTTCGATAGATGAAACCGCAGGTGGACCACCATTGTGAGACTTCTAAGAAATTTTAGTAGATTAAGGGCAGGTTTGGGGGGTGGAATGAGACACAAAATTCTCATCTCATCTCATCTCATCATTACACATTTTTCAAATCTCCATACAAAATATAATAAACAATTCAACTTTTTCAAATCTCAATTCAACTTTTTTAAATCCCAATACAATAATAATACTAAAACATAATATTTTAAACACTAAAATAAAATAAAAAATTCTCATCTCACCCCCCAAACCTGCCCTAAAACTCATGACAATACTAACAATTAGAGACAATGGAAATGAATATGCATATATTGTTTCATGCAAATAAAGTTGTGAATACATATTTATGCATGGTGAGGAATCATCCTTCAAGAAGAAACACATGTATTCCTAGTTAAGAAGAGGTATCACCCTCTGGGAAAATCTTAAGTATGTATGTATGGCGTGAAATCACCCTCTAAGTAAATCTCATATATGCATAGTTATTATTATGGTGATGTATCACCCTCTTATCAAACCACATAAAATTCACAATATATCATCATATAAGTACCAACAGGGAATCACTCCACCCGTTCAACGTGGAAAATCTCTCTACTTAGTCAACATGTGAACTCATTCAACAAAATCAATTTATCTGACTCGAGAAATCACTATACCTAGTCAACACACACAAAGGACACCATGCATGATCAACCTGAGGACTGTCTCTACCCATGTTATCAAGTGAGGATAATATGAAGAAGTTCCACTCCGATCACTACAGGGTATCTCTCTACCCATATGAAACACATGGAAACATGTTGTAGGAATTACGCGGGGACTCATCAACCCATCCATGTTATCTCAATTCACATCATTCAAAACTCATCATCTAAAAATTACAACGTAAAGATATCCAATAAACATTATGGAGCAAAATGCACTTTTATGTAAGAAATTTCATATATAGTATATGCAAACTCTGAACTTACAACATACTCACAAACATTTACCCCACATTCTCACTATGGTCATAGGAGCTAACCTACTTGAACAAAAAGGTATTACCAATAAATCCTAATGGCTCTGATCCTTTCGTCATGAAGCTTTAAAGTCACTTGTTTTCTCGAAGACTTCGGAGAGAAGAAAGAGTAAACACTTTATGATCTTGAAAGTGAAATTTTGGCTCTTGTCCAATGTCTATATATATGGAGGGATTGTCAGTCACAATCCTGATGCTTTTCTTACTCCCAACATGCTTGAATGAGAGACCTTCAATCTCGACCATTCATTTACCCTTTGGACTTGAAAAAAATGAATGACTGGTAGAATAAGGCGTGCACGTTCCTACTAGTTGCCTTGTATATGATCCTTTAGTCCTTCCCTTAGTAAAGGTCTCCCATGTGACTATGGACCATATCCTCTAAGATCAGACGATATGACTTGCAGATTCGTAATCTTTTTTCCGATGGCTCACTCTAAACGTTACATCTCTGATGGAGTATAGGCCTTTGTATATGACACCTGTCGCCCTTTGAGCTCCTCCATATTATCTCAGAGACCTCCCATATCAACATCAAGCTTGTCCTTGTCTATCGATCGCCCTAGTACAACCAACACATCATCTACTCACCTGGTGCAGGCGAACCATCATTTGTCACATTGTGTTGTCTCGTGTTTGTCAGACTCTCTACAACATGATGCTCACTTTACTCCTAGACCGACTGCACATTGCTCACCCGACTACCTCATTGTTGCCAATATTTTGTCCATGAGTCGGCACGATACCAACAAGTATGACAAACAAGATATATAATAGTCTATGTTATGACAGTGACTACAATACCATGAGGTAAGGGCATATTGCATTTCTAGGATGGACACACCAGTAATGCACCTAGAGTTGTCGTCCTCATGTATGGATGAGGATGGACACACTAGTACGCCCTTTGTTGTTTAGTTGATTCTAGAAAAAACTAATTATCAAACTCCTATTTGAATCTTTCCCAAGACAATGTAGCTATACTACCCAACTCTCTAATCAACAGTCACCTTTTAGCATCCCACCAGGTACTTGCTTCACCTTGTAGCTGTCTGGCATACTATATACCTTATGTTCTTCATCGGCCTTTCCGTACCCATAAAGCTAGGGTATCGATACACCAAAAACATTTCATAGGAGCAACCTCTAGTCTCAACTCTTGGTTGTTCTTGTCTATTCCCTTGCAAATGTTGCTACTGCATCTATCTCTGAAACAACCCATGTTACTGTCGCATCATCTTCATCATCTGAAGGATAGCTTCAATAATAGCATATCCCCCATCCTTTGGAGGGTCCCACTCTCCCTGATTATCATTCCTGATTGGATTTACAGGTTCTCTGCCACGAGCCATGTGTTTTTTCTCGAGAGACATAAGCTTGCGTGTATCAGATTGAAATTCAATCCATAACATATACAATTCAAGCCTATATATACTTACAAATAATCCAAACCTATATTCTGGTACCAGATCCTAGTGGGTTTACCTAGAGACGTATTGCTCTTATACCACGTTGTGACTCCCCCAACCCCCGCTTGGGATTATATGGAGATCGAAGCGTCAAGACATGCAATACTCGATTACATACCCTCGCACAAGACAGATAATATGCAATACACCTAGCATGCTTCTTGCAGTATGAAATAATTGCAACGGAGTAAGTAATTTTCACAATAATTTGTACTAGAATAACTAATATCTGAAACTTAGAAATAACCATAAAACATAACAAAACTTGCTCATCATCCCTCAAGTGAAACATACTAAGACAGAACATACTATATTGGAGTGATATACCAAACCATAAACAACTAATAACATATATACAACAACATTCCTCCATCCAAGCAGAGAGTCTCATCAGTCAACTTCGTCCAATTCTTTTCTTGATTAAGACCCAACTCCTCACATCCTATCATAGACTACCATTTCAGGGTGGGAATGGTAATGAGGCTACCACAGTGAGATTTCTTGAAATCTCAATAAGTTAGTCAAATTACTGATAACAAAGGTAATATAAACATGGCTTAAAATAAACGTGCATGCATGCACGACATTAACTTGCATTTCATAAAACTGTATTTTTTTCCCATCCAGAGTCCTTTAAAAAATCGAAGTAACATATAACATCATCATCATTAGAATATCATATTTTCATGACATGCTTGCTTTCATAAAACATCTTGCATCATTTCTTGTTCATAAATCATCTTTTATCTTTTCTAATGGGTACCTCACGGTTCCCTATTAGACCGAGTGCAACTACTGGTTATCTTCACAACACAATGGATACATCGCATGAGGCTTCATCTCATGAGATACTCAAACTTCACGTAAACGTCCTTCATCATAAGTATAGTAGTACATTCACCAGCAAGAATGCACTTACCTTAGCTCCGGGACCATTGCTATACCATTTGAAGTCATTGGTTGTTCTTCGTCAATCGAGGTAACTCAACTCCATTTTTACTCACTCATGATGCTGTGACAAAAAAATGTGTTTTTGCTTGACTTATGCTTCATGAAAAATACTCAAGTTTCATTATAGATGACAATATAATATGAGATAAACATTTCAGATATCATTCAGAAAGTTTAGAACATGAATGACATTAATGAATAGCATTATTCATAAAGACATAAATACTATCGTGGGTAAGTTAGAAGCCAACTTACAAACTTCTTGCTTATAGATTAACCTCCGTGAGCTGAAATAAAAGATACACTAAAGTTAGAGACTTCTAATAAATCATGAAAACTATATATAAACCGAACCTCCAACACTTAAAAAAAATGTATAAAAACTCTCAAAATTTCCCTATAAGCCCATAAATTTTCAATATTTGTGATTTAGCCCCAAATTTCATAAAACTTCATAAACCACATGTCTTTTTTGTTCTATCCATTTATAACTTATAATAGGATTTATCACACACCAACCCAAGAACACACCAAATCCGAATTTCATGAACATAAACATATCACTAAGTGCAAGTTGAAGCCTAATCTTGTGCTTGTAAGCTTTAAACCAACATTATCTCTTAACCTCATCCCAAAAAAAAAATTAATAACATTTTTACTCACCGAAACTCCATCACAAATAATTAGATTTGCACAAAGATAATAACTAACACAACTTTGAGCAGTAAACATACAAACCTAAGCTCAATGTGGAGTTCGTTGCTTCTAAACATACTCATGCTAATATTCAATTTTGAAAAATATCATTCCCAAATAAACAAGTAATTCAAGATAAATTTGAAGAAAAACTCCAAATCACAACAAATGTACAAACCGAAACATGTATCTAACCATGCATCTTGAGCTTATAATTTAATCTTCTTGTAATATGTCATTTTTCTTGAACATCTAAATTATGCAAATTGTAATCAAGTCTTATCTAAGTCTAAACAAAACACCCAAATCCAACCAAGAGACTATACAATATCAACCTATACTTCCAAAAATTATACTCAAGGACTTACTAACAATTCTAACACAAAAGTACTGAGATTATGTGTTTCTATCTTGTTAAGAGGTGGTATTTCTATCTTGTTTCTCTCTTGTTCTTGGTTCTTACAAGAGACTTGTGTTATGAATCTTGGGAAGGAAAAACTAGAGGAATGTATGAGAGGGGATAATCTCGATAGATAGGACCGAAATGAAGAGAAGTATTGTAGGAAAGGGATGACCTACTGCTTAATGCTCACTACCTTGACACATGTTGGATTGATCCTAAAATGAGATGTGTGTTGTCCATGAAATGTAAAGGGCTACTGAAGGTGGAACTCCAGGTGGTGTTGGAGGAAAACAAGCAAAGAAATATGAGGAGTTGTGTCTTGGTTTTGTACAGAATGAAATGTGAGAAGAGAAGTATAGTAGGAAAGGGATGACCTACTACTTAATGCTCACTACCTTGACACCCTTAGCCTATTCTTGCTCACAATACATTTTTGCCACCTATGAGGTTTTTAAATAAACTTTTAAACAAATGGAGGGTGAGTATCCAACCATGTGTCATGTTGCTCTATGCACTTTCCAGCTGCTATTAAACGCTACAAAAATAAAAAATGGAAAAATCAGTAGAGTTTGGTAGCAAGCTTATGTGACACGTGGCACTCCCTCGTTGGGCCACTCGGCATTCAAAAATCACAAAAAAACATTCATTACATCATAAATTTCTAAAAATTCCAACTAAAAGTCCAATGGTGCAATTTTTTCTTGTCTAACTATGATCCTACGTACCTCAATTAAATCCAAGAATTCTTGAGTTCTCTATAAGGATCATAAATTGACTTTGAAATGAAACTCTTACTAGTTTAATCCATTGAACTTCCTATATTTTCAATTAGATCACTATATCCAAAATTAAAGAAATACTTTTGATCTAATTTTCTTTCGGGGTTATTACATGAGATTTGAGAAAATTTAGTATGGTTTGTTTTTAGGCGATTGGATCTTTCATATCTAGTACTGCATTAAGAAGAAAAATTCTTAAAGGCTAGCAGCATTACAATCCCCCTGTTTACTATTTTGAGCTTACATGGAAGGGTGCTATTTTGAGCTTTGCTAGGGTTTTGGCTTTTTGTGCTACATGGCTGCCGTTGGACCCCCTAGGGCAACCCGACATTTCTTGTGAGACCATGGTCTTTCGTGGACATGGTTTCGCAGACTCTTATTCCTCTTCCTGAGGTGGATATTCCTTTGAGGCCTCCAAAAATCATAGATGGCGAATTATGTGTGATGTTTTCGATGGAAAAGTCTGCTCAGCCATTTGTATTTTCCCTTATGATGAAGTTCCTACGCTAGCGGCCCAGTCTAGATGTAATCGTTAGGGCTTGGAGTCTCAACCGGTGGTGTCTAGCATGAGGAAAACGCGGCATGTTTTTCTACGTTTCTCAAAGGAGAAGGATTTCCGTGAGGCCTTTTACCGAGAGGTCTGTGATGTTGAAGGAGTGCCCTATCAAATTTTTCACTAGATGACAAATTACTTTGAAGATGCGGAACCCTCTCGTGTTACAATTTGGGTTGTTCTCCTAGGACTGCCTCCAAATTTTTATCATGAATTCTTCCTTCGAAACCTTCTTTTGCCGATTGGTCGTTTTATTCGACGTGATAATAGTACCCGTTGTGCTACTAGAACTGATGGAGCTTGAGTCTGTGTTGAGATGGATACCGCAATGGAGCCTTTGCATAGTTTTTGGATTGGTGCCCCCAAACAACCTAGCAGTAGGTTTCAAGAAATTGAGTATGAGACATTGCCTGCTTTTTGTATTTCTTGTCATGTGTAGAGGCACAATAAGAAAACGTGTAAAAAAGATTTGCTAAAGGCAAAATTTGATGCTGGTAAAGGAGAATGTGGGAAGAAAGGTTTGAAGTGGGTGCAAAAACCTTCGGTAGAGAAGGTTGTTTTGAAAACGGCTAATCCTGATGTAGTGCAAGTTATTCCTGTAATCAATGAAGAGGAGGAGAAGGTACCCAAGAATAATTTAGAGAAGGTGTAGCAAGATGACATAGAATTGATCAACGTTGAGGTTGCTTTGTAGAATGGGAGATATTTAGCCATGTGATGATGTTGCCATTGAAGGTGAAGGACATATTGCTCAGGAGGGTTTGGTTATTATTGAGGAAGTGGTGGATGAGGAGGAGGTAGAAGTCGCGCTTGTGAAGCCTAGAGAGATTGTGATCTCTTCGACATACATTATTGGGGATAATTCACAGGCTCTTGAAGATAATGTTATGGTGCTTGGAGAGGGTCCTTCTATTCCTTCCAGGTATGTAGAAGAAAAGGTGAGCAAGGAAATTGAAGAGTTGGTAGATTCGGTTGATGCTCATGAAAAAGAGTTGCCACAATCTAGTGCAATTCTATAATCTGAAAGTGCAAGCATTGATCGGGTGATTGATAGCTTTCCAAAATCCTTCTCTGATGGGGATGGGACTTACATTGAGACTCATATTCAAGAGAGAAGGATATATATTGTTGGATAATGAAGAGAAAAGTCAGAACATTGAGAAAGAGATGCGACCTAGACTGAGGAGTTCTTTGCGAGTCATAAGTCGGCCTGCACGGTTGAATTTATGATGCAGCCATATTTATATTGGAATATCAGAGGTCTTGGTACCTCAAGGAAGAGGTTGATGAAGCTGGTGAAATTGAAGAAACCTAGAATTCTAGTTCTATCAGAACCATTTGGGGATGATCGACAATTGAGAAGGTTACAAAATGATCTTTCTTTCAAAGGTAGTGTGTCGAAAAAGGAGGAAGGTAAGCTCTAGGTGTTGTGGGCTAGAGGTGTAAACATTACTGTGTTGAGTTCATGTAACCAAAGCATTACGTTGGTCATGGATATAAATGGTAGTCAACGAAATATTTCCTCTGTATATGCCAAATGCTTGTATGGAGAATGTAGAACTCTTTAGGAGTCTCTTCAAAGTTTGAATTAGGGGAATATTCCATGGATGGTTCTTGGAGACTTTAATATAATCCGGTATGATGTAGAGAGGATTGGAGGGAGGCCTAGGCCTCGCATTGCTATAGAGGAATTTAATTCCTTTATAAACAGTGTAGGATTATCAGAGTTGAACTTCACTAGAAATCACATGTCCTGGTGTAATGGGCATAATAACAGATCACAGAGCTGGGCTAGGCTGGATAGGGTGTTGACAAACTCAGCATGGATGTTGGACTTCCCGCCTATCTTCCAAGGGTAAGTTCAGACCATGCTCCTATTCAGGTGCACATGAAGCCTAAAGAGTGCAATTATGGTTTTCATCCTTTTAGGTTCCAGCAAATGTGGAGTAGTCATCACGATTTTAAACATTATGTTACAGATGCTTGGAAGGTGGATCAAGCTGCTGTAGGTATGGTTGGACTTGTGAGGAAGCTTAAAGCCTTGAGGGGAAAACTTTGAAGATGGAACTGAGAAGTTTTTGGGTGGACTACTAACCATATTAGAGACTTAGAGGCAAGAATCTGTTTGCTTGAAGAGCAATTGCAGGAGGGGTTTTCGGAGGATCTGGAGATGGATTTGTTGGCTTCTAAGGTGGAGCTGTCTATGTGGGTTGGTAGAGAGGAAACCCAGTTGGCTCAACAAGCTAAGTAGATTTGGCTAGACAAAGGGGAAGCTGACTCTTCCATTTATCGAGTTATGGCCAATAAACACTCGAAACAGGTGAGAGAGGATTAATAAGGAGATATTTTTGAAAATGCCTGAGGAGGTCCATCTGGGAGCGGTGGAATATTTTTAGACGTTCGTATCCTCTAACCATTAGTTTTCTCTTCCAGACTTAGCAATTTGGCTTGAGAAACTGGTGCAAGATGACGACAACAATGCTCTTACATAGCTTCCTTCAATCCAAGAGGTAAAGGATGTTTTGTTTTCTATCCCTGCTGATAGTAGTTCAGGTCCAAATGACTTTGGATCTGGTTTTTATAAAACTTGTTGGGATATTGTTGGGGAGGATGTGGTGGCTATTGTGCATGATTTCTTTCTAGGGGGTATCATTCCAAAAGAGTTTACAGCTTCATATCGTGTACACATTCCGAAGGTGGATAACCCAAAACTTTTTGACAAATTTCACCCTCTAAGTTTGTGCTCGGTCTTCTACAAGGCATGTACCAAAATTCTTGTGGTTTGCTTATCCCCCTTGCTTCCTTGGTTTATTTCTGAGGAATAGTGTGCTTTCATTCCAGGTAGAAGTATTTTTGAGAATGTGAGTTTGACACAGGAACTAATACAGAGTCTCCATAAGACTGTCCGAGGGGGTAATGTTTTGAAAACTGAAATGGCCAAAGCATATGATAGCATTGACTAGAATTTTCTGATTCATGTGATGTTGGCGATTGGTTTTTCCGAAATTGTTTGTAATTTGGTAAGGCAATGTATCTCTTCCCCATGGTATTCGATGGTGATGAATGGTGTTCCCAAGGTTTTCTTTCAAGGAGCTCGGGGCTTGAGGTAAGGAGACCCTATCTCTCATTTGTTTATCATGGTCGAAGAAATTTTATCTAGAATTTTGAAGAAAAGGTTTCATGAAAGGCGTATTGGTAGTTTTTCTCATCCAAGAGGTGCACCGATCATATCTCATCTACTATATGCGGATGATATTGTTATTTGCTCAAATGGTAGCAAAAAATATCTAAAAGTGAGGATGGAAAGCCAAAGCTTCATTGTAAAAGTTGGGATTTGATGTGTTTACCAGCTAGTGAGGGGTTGTTGGACTTCAAAAGTTTCAAGATGTTCAGAAATCGTTACATATGAAGCTTGCTTGGAAATTATTGACAGTGGATTCTTTGTGGTCTCGGTTTTTTAAGTCTAAATATGTAAAGGATGTGCATATTTCACTTGTTAATTCTAATACAGGGTATCGGTTTTGGAAGATGTTGATAAGGTGCATCCCTACTATCTTGGAATTCTCAAAACATGGTGAGATTTTCTTCTGGTATGATAAATGGCCAGGAGAGGAAACTGTTGCAGCTAGTTTTAATTCAGGTTTCTATGCCTCGATTGAAACTGAAAGAATGTTGGTTGGATGATGGCTTGGATTTGGACCTCCTGTTTCGATTGGTTGGTCCACAAAAAACTCATGATATTGTTAATTCTATGTGTGGGTTTAAAGAGGGTGCAGATCAACTAGTTTGGCTGGCTAAAGTGGATGGAAATTTCTCTACCAAAGGTGCTTGGGAGTGCATAAGGGTAAGAGCTTCAAAACTCCAATGGGCCGATTGGGTTTGGCATCCATGCCTTCCTAAGAAGATATCTATCAGCTATCACTATGTGGAAGAGTTTCAACAATGCCCTTAGCTTGGATGACAGATTAATGAGGGTTGGGATTCCCGTTGTTTCTAAATGTAACAGTTGTGGGGAAGGGGCCTATGAAGATTTGAATCATATTTTAGCTA
The DNA here is from genome assembly GCF_001411555.2 of Juglans regia. Lineage (NCBI taxonomy): Eukaryota > Viridiplantae > Streptophyta > Magnoliopsida > Fagales > Juglandaceae > Juglans > Juglans regia. The sequence goes on along the minus strand of NC_049910.1, from coordinate 19,498,538 downwards.
CAGGAGAAGTGGCGAAGGCTATCTGGGGTAAATGTGCTCATCAGGTGGGCATGTGGAGAACTGAATTTGGCAAATGGTCTGAGACAGTGAGTGCATGGTTTCATAGAGCTTCAAAGAAATCCACGAGAGGGATTCTACTTGGCATATTTCCTGCTATAGCAACCTGGCATCTCTGGCTTCAGAGGTGTAGAGCTCGGATGGAAGGGAACGCTGAATCAGTGGAGGAGACATGGCATAGCTTTAAGTTCTAGATTGTTAAAATCAGTGAGAAGTTTCGTGTAACCCAACCTTTTTTTTTTTGGCAAGATGAGAGAATATTAGCTGACTTGAATATCCAACCAAGAATCAAACGCATGAAAAGTATGCAGGTTGTTCACTGGCATAGGCCAAAATTGGGTCGGATTAAATTGAATGTTGATGGAACTAGTAGAGGAAATCCGAGGAAGGCAGGTGCATGGGGACTTTTACGTGATGCTGCTGGTAGTCTGATCCAAGCCTTTTCTTCACCAATTGGAAATGGAACCAATAATTATGTAGAGTTTATGGCTTTACTGCTGGGGGATAATGTGGAAATTAGAAATGGACTCCATGATTGTTGTGAATTGGTTGAGACTAGTAATTAAGTGCCATGTTTGGTACCTGGAGGATTACTGGGAGGAACTTATGGGGCTGCTCAGTAATAAATCTTTCTCCATTTCTCATATCTTCAGGAACTTTGGCCACCATGGCAACTCACATTTTTTAGAGGCTAACTTTTCTATGTGCGACACATTTATGTAAAATAAAAATAAAAAAACTATAAGTATATATAAAACTAGATCTTGATAATTTGATACATCTATGTAAAAATATAATTCTAAAAATACAACTTAATATATGTTTCATATTTATGATGATAATATTTCATGGAATAATATTTATCCATTATTATTTTTATAATTAAATATTTAAAATTTTTTTTTTTTTATAGAATCTATTAAGTGATCTTTTAGAAGGCAATTTTTCATTCTATTGTGTAATGTAGTATATTAAGTTTCATATAAAATCTAGATATTTTCACGTCACATCAAACATATAATGATATAATTCAGATCTTAAATAAATTTTTTCTTACTAAAATGAAGTCTAGAGAATAAAATATGTCAACTATTTTTCATATAAATCATTAACCGTTAATGAGTTTTCTTATATTTTCACTTTGAGTTTCAATTTAAGAAATTTAATATTGTATAACAAAAAAACTTTGGGATTCATATTAAAAAATTTATTATTTTTCATAAATTTAGTTTAAATTAATCTTAGTGAGGCTGCATCCTTGAAAATAGATAATATATAGAAGTTATACAAAATTGTAAGACTATTGGAAAAAAATCGAAGAGAGGTATTTTTAAATATATTGAAATTTTAGAAAATTCTAAAGAGCATATGGGGATTATAATTTTTTTTTTTTTTTTGTGGCGGAGGGGAGCCATTCTCTATATTTATAGAATTATCAATAAAATTTAGAGGGAATTTTGAAATTTCAAAAAACTTTCGCTAAGCCCAACGTGGATCCGCCTGTGTGGCTGGTGACCCAATTTTCTTTTTTTACTTTTGTTTTTCCTAAGAGAATAGATTATAAGTATTTTTATTTTAATTTATTTTCTACAAAAGAGAAATTATTTATGTTGATGATCTACTATAAAGATCGGACCGGAGTCAGGAGTCAGAGTAGAGTTCAATGAAGATCGGACCGGAGTCAGAATTACAAAGTTTTTAGCTTTGGCATAATGACAAGAAATAATTGTGATCAGTAAATAAAGAGTAATGCTATATATAGTCGTAAAATGTATAAATATCGTGCAGTTATTTTAAAAAAAAGTGAGATTTATTATTAAAAAAATAATTTCTTTTCATGTGAATTTCATATTTATTCACTTTTTTCAAAACGACTACACGATACTTACACATTCACGACTGCAAATATCATTTCTTATAAATAAATAACCCACATTAATAGGATTTTTTATGGATTTATGGTTATAAAAAATTAATTAAAAAAACACGATGATATTTAAAATCGTAGTGGTATAATAACAGTAGAGATTTTCTTCGAGTGGATATTGTTAAATGAAGTGATCATAACTTAAACATCCAACCCAATTAAATGGTTCAAAAACCAAATCAATCATACAATCTTGTTTAGATTGAGAAACTATCTCAACTCATCTAATTTTATTATTATAATTTTTTTAAATTTTCACACAAAATATAATAAATAATTCAATTTTTTCAAATATCAAAATAATAATAATATTAAAAAATAATATCTTGACAATATTTTATATAACTTTTAACTTTAATCTAAAATCATCTCACTATCCATATGAAAATTTATTCTACTTACAACATTCTCATCTCAGTTTTATAGACTTCTCATCAATCATTGAATTAAGAAAAATAATATTTATAATTCAAGTTCAGCATATTTCTTTTAAAAAAATAATTAAATTTAAAATCTACCTAAATATATCATTTTTTTAATAATAGAATCTTACTTTTTTTTTTTTTAAATGAATGTGCGGTACTTTATGTACATCCTACTTATCTAACATTAATATTAAATTAACTATTGTTTATAAAATAATAAATTTAAATATTAATTAGAGTATAATATATATAATGAAAAGTACTATAATTACAAATAGATTACATAAAAATAATTTTATTAATTAATGTAATTTCATATGATTCGTTATATATATTTTATAATATAAGTAATTTTATAATTTGATAAATTACGTTAATTTAAAAAATTATTTTTATATAATTATTTTATAATTAGAATATTTCTCGCAAATAATTAGTCGAGCAATTCAATATGGACTTTGGTTCAAGTCTATAAAAAGTTGGTTTTTTCTTTTCACGTTCCCCCAACTGAAGCGGAAGAGGGAGCATAGAGGCAATAGTTAAGAATGGGTTATCGCAGGAAGCAGAAGAAGATGACCTTAGAAAACTACGTCGATTTCTTTCTGTCTCATAAGCAACTCCGTCTCACGATCCAATCCCTCAACCAGGTTCTTCCTGTCTCCTTCATCTTTATTTTCCTACCTTCCTTCTTTTGAATTTCCGCGTTACTCTTTCAATCTCATCGCTCCAAATCCAAGCAAAAGAACTTGTAAGAACGGTGCAACACATGGTTTTTATTTCGCAGGTCATCGACATGCACGGGTTGAGGAAAATCTACAGAGCTCCTAAGGTGACAATTGATTTCCTTTCTTACTGTTTCTGCAATTGTCTTAGGCTCTGTTTGGCTGCCGAGAAAAAAAGGACAGAATAGAAGGAAGTTTTACTTCTGATCGAATAGTTTTTCTTTCTACCGTTTCTATTTCTGAATTTAAAAAGAAACAAAACGGAGAAGTAATCTTAGCTCAATAAGTGAGTGTTATCATTTGTATCTTCTTTTACTTCCCTATATTTGGTATAGAGAAAATGGAAGAAGTGCATTTACGAACACAATAAACATTCTGTTGAAGGAGTGCATTTACAAACACAACGAACATTCTGTTATTTTTGTTCCAAAAGAGAGTCAAAAGCTTCACAAACTTGGCCAAAATATTATCTGAATAACCTACAAATTTGTTTCAATTTCTTACATTTTCTCATTAACCAAACGGATCCTAATTACGCATCCTCTGTTTCAACATTGCCACAGAAAGTGGTAACCGACGCAGTGAACACACTGGATCTCATGGATCCCTCGCGCTGCACACTGAACGACAACGTTTCGTCGTTGGCGTTCGTGGCTCTGGAGGACGTAATCGCCGACCTGAACGAACTCGACTGGCAAGAGTGCTGCGTGACCTCGATCCAAACCCTGAACTCATGGAAACACAGCGTCCCGGATTCCGGCACAAAGCAGATACCGATAAAGGATTCGGATCGGGGAGGCGTGAGTGAGGGGGGCGATGGAGCTTCGTCGTCGTGTGTTGTTGGGTCGGAGCCAGGCGAGCAGCGAGGGAAGTCGAAGAGGAAGAGAATCAAGAGATCGACGGTACCGGATCAGAGCTGCTAGAGTTGGCGGGTTGCTTTTCACTACGAACTTCGGGTCGGTTGGAATATTCGGTTGGATCAGGCTCTATTATATTTTCGTATAGTTTTTACATTACTTTATTATCTTTTTCAACTTTTGGACAAGTCGATAATTTCCTAAGCATGAAATTACGTATGCTTTTTATAACGAGTGCGCGGGAAAATGAGTGAAAATGAGAGTTGATATGGATTTGAATTTTCTAATGCGTTTGATTGAATTTAAGATAAGAAAAAGATTGACATATGAATTAGATATCATAATATTTATTGAACATTTAACGTTTTTTTAACGAATTCACTCGAGCATTTTATAAAAATTTGGAGGTCCAATTCATATATTTATTTCTTATATTCTAAACCTTAAAATTTGATCCATAAACCATACTTTTGTTCTCTATAGGCACATTTTTAAGGTACTTCTATTTTCTGAGAGTTGGATTAAAATTTAAAACAAGCCTTTGATAAAGAAGTAGATAAAATATACCTTTATACCAAGGTTTGAAAGAACAGTTCGATTCAAACTGGTCAGAAACCGAATCGATTTCAGTAAACATTTTGAATCATTCATTGAGCCGCTTCAATCAATCGATTTTAGCCAATTTTAAACCAATTAATCTATATTTATTTTAAAATTGTTTAACAATTGAGTTTGTTTTTTAATTTCAGGTACAATAGTAATAATAATATATGATAAAAGTAAACATATATTAACTTCATCATTGTATGCAATAAGAATTGTACAAAAATTGAAAGATAAAACATGTAGTTCTTTTATTTCTTTAGTTGAAACAAAAAATCAGAAGATGAATAAGTATTTTATAATAAATTTGTGATTGTGCATAAGATAGTATATTTGCCATGTGCTTATAACTTAATGATTTTTATTTTATTCATATACGAGGCAAAAGTAAAATGTCGATAAATTACATGTTTAGTTGATGAATTTATTGCTTCTGACTCTTTTATACATAATATTAAACACTTCAATTGCATTATATATGAATTTTAATTCTTTTTTATCAACATAACCGATTTAAAACTGTTATGAATCGCCCAATTCATTGAATCGGTCCTTACCCGATTCTGATTTTTCGAGCATTGTTTTATACACTACTACCAATCCTGCATGGTTATTCAATAGAAAACTGAAACATAAAAATTAAATAGAAATGCTAGATTTATAAAAAAAAAAAACTCGCACAAAAGATCACAAATTGATGTGGACATATGTAATACGTTAGATCTTTATAATAAAAATATCTTTATAATCTAATATAACACAACAAACTACATCATTTTATAAATTTATTTTTGAAAGATCTCCTTATAAATCAAGCTTTTTTCTACGAGAATACAATAATTGAGCGACAAAATTTCTCCTTATTTATATCACACATAACCTCAGCGAGCTTAAGTCTTTATTGCCACAACTAATAATAAGGAACAAAATAAAATATGGTCAATGTACTACAGTTGTTCGTAACGAAAGAAAAAGATATAAAAATAAATGTGACAAAAAAACTGTGCCACAGAAATGGAACTAAGGATCACAACCAGCAGTAGAGCCTGCAGAGTTACATGATCACCACCAAAGATAATTGACAATTCTAGAGAGAAAGCAAGCTAGCCTCTTCTATAAGAGCTTTCCAGAAATACGGAAGGAGAGCAGGAGTTATTGTCTACAGGGGAGAGAGAGAGAGAGAGAGCTTTGAAGTTGGAAACACCCTGCACAGCTAAACAACGAAATAAATATCCATACAATAGCAAGTTGCATTCATTACATAAACAGAATATGCAGCAGTAACCCAGGCAAGAAGATTGGTGCAGCAGTTAAAAAAAGCATCTTTAGTAGAACTATACTTCACCACCAAATTCCAACTTACAGTGGCATACGATTTTACTCCCTCAATGTATAAACAGAACGAAATTTGTTTGATTTCAAAATGGATGCATGATTACATGGTTATTTTGCAACAAAATGAAAAAAAAAATATTGCAATACTTTCCCCATGAAAAGGGGATTCTGTTATAAAGAACAGATGCGACGTTCATAATGAAATTGTGGCTTATTCAGTACATCCTTTCAACAAAATGAAGAGCAAATTATTTTGCAGTTACACAATGCCAAATTGTCAAAGTACTATCAAAGAAACATCAGGATACATCATTTCACTTTCTCGTCGGATCCAAATGAGTACTACAGACAACAAGAAGAATGGTGGACAAACACAGGCAGATCCAATGAAGCACCTGCAATGCAATTGTATTCTTCAAGCATTTCCACACTCAAGGATGTAACATCCTGTACATGCATTCAAATTCCCACATAAGAAGACTGCAATATAAGCAGCCAACATATTTTTTAGAAGTAACAAAGTCTCTTCAGCCTCAAAGAGAGATAGATATCACAGGCAAGCAGTTGAATAGCTTTAATTTTTATAATTTGTATACATACATACATACATACATATTTAGAACACAGAAATATATATATATATATATATATATATATATATATAATGGTGGACAAACACAGACATATATTTATCATAGTTGAATAACTTTACCTTCACCTAAAATGATTCTCAGAAAAAAAATATATGCTCTTTTTTCCAAATTCTGGTAACCAAATGGAGCATAAATGGAAGAAAAGAGCAGAGCATCGTAGCAATGATCAATAAAAATACCTAGCACCTTTAAGTGCTACCTTCTGCTTTAGAAAAAATGAGAAAAAGTATTTTGCTGATCTAGTGGGCAGATCAGTTGGTTGTGCACTTTCTTCTTCAATCAATATTAAATTGTCAGAGTTGCAGGTTGCAACTTATTATTATCTATTATCTAATTTTATATATCTGAAAGTGTCATTACCTTGCCATTCAATTCACGAATGTACCCAACAAGCAGGAGCTGGATCTGTTGATCAGATAGATGGTCATTGTTTCCATCAATTACATATGTACACTGCAAAAAGAGAACCAAAATTATGTGAATAATTTTGTGTTTATATACAAGGACACAAAAGGATAGGTAATCGAACATTTAAGGGTTAATTACTCACAATTTTTCTCTTAGCAATACAGGAGCAGTGGTCCCATCCAATGCTAACCACAACTTTGAAGCTTTTATTCATATCAACTTTGGCCCAACCAAAGTAAAGTCCAAAGACTTGATCTGGAAGAGCAGACGTCCCATCCTCTGGATATATGTACGAGGTTGTTAACATAGAATACAATTGCCACAATATGAAATAAAAAACCCATAACAGCCACCAAACTTATGAATCAGATAATCAATTACACAAAATGTGTTGATCTTGTCTGTGAACATCAAGTTTCTCAGTTCCCAACAAGACATGGGACATCGAACATGTCTTTCTTCTTCTCGACAAATAGAGCGATAAGAGAGCGATCAAAGGTTACTACTCTTTGCCTAGACATACTATCATCCTTATATGATCCCTCAAGAGGGTCCCAGACAGTGGAAATCACAAGCAATCCTTCACAACAGACTTAAATTATAACTTGACCCCAGCCCCACCAAGGGCCTAGTGGAATAAAACCGTGAATAGGGATCATGGGCAAGAGTTCGTCTCCTTAGCATTATGCACATGGAGACTCAAGCCCGTGACCTCCCATCCATGAAACCACACGAGAAAAAACTCTTATCACTAAAACACCCTCAGAGGTATGGACGTTGTACATGTCATTGGGGTGCTTTTTTAAACTATTTTAATTTTCAAAATTTTCTAGAATAGGTATTAGTTTCTTTTTTGTGAATGATTATAGATCTTTTATTAGCTTATTGTTTGTGAATGATTATAGATATTATAGAGAAAGTGAGCCTCTAATGTAGGACACTAATTATGATTGTTTTAGAAATCTCCATCCTCTTAATTGTTTTACGGAGCCTTTAAATTGGCCTCCTTGCTGTGAAATGACAAACATGCCACCACCAATAAAATTTTGGCCTTTGTGTCTGTCAGTTTTTGGGCAAGATTTTTAATACTACGGGTTTTCTGTTTTCTTTATTCTTTGTTTTGGTATAGGGAGAAACATTATATAGGTGTTCCCGTTCCTGACACATGAGTTTTCTCTCATTAAGTCATGAGTCTAATCAGGAGATTCAAACCTCAGCCAATAACATGGGATGCATACCCAAATGCCAGTCAAGGCAACCTCAGGGGTCATCACTCGGTGTTGATAGGGTTTAACAGTGCAGCTTCCCTTCCTATGTATCACACTACACCTAGTGTCAAAAACATAGTTGGCCTCATTTTCTGCCTCAATGACAAAGCTGAAGGGAACATCCTAATGACAACTATTAAGAGGTGGTCTCATTTAGGTAGTAGCATAGCATCTTAGAAGTTGACATTTAATCCTATGAACAGGAAATGGAATAAAGAAACCATAAAATATCAGGACCTTTTTCATGGATTTAGGATCCATGCTTATTGGAAAAGGATAATCATAGTGCAGAGAACAACCAATTGGCTAGCACGTCGTGCTTCATGTTATAAGTAAGGGTTTTAGGTTTTATGAAAGAATGCAAAGTTTGATAATTGTCTTACAAGGAATATTTCCATGATTGGTTAGCATGCTGTGCTTTATGTTATAAGGGTTTAGGTTTGATTGATTTATCCAAAGAGAAAAAGGTGAATTCTTCATTGTACAAGTTTAGGCAATTGTATTAAAACAGTGGGTAAAAAATACAAGGTGATAGAGATTGACAAGGCAAGGATAGAATTCATTAATAGCTAAAATTTTGAAAAGGCTGCTTGGAATCTTTGGATTACATGTCATAATGCTCTCCTATACCAATCATGATTATTGGTCAGAGATTTTTAGACTAAGGAGATTTCATGTTTCACCATCAAGAGAAGATATAACTTTGGAGGTTGGCATTCAAAAGAGATCGACAAAAGAGGCACATGTTGACTACTTAAGTATTCAAATGAATATATTACTTGAAGGCTATACTGAAGTCAATTAAGAAAATATAAATGGTCTTGATAAGAATGATGACAATCTTATTGAATCGGATACTTGCAATACCAATCAATGTTGTTGGCAGAGGATTTATTTCAGATTTATCAAGAGAAGACATGGAGATTTCACTGAAATCAGATTTGGATGTGAGTGTCTCCAGATCCCATATTCTATTGAAAAGCAGCATGCTAACATCCATGGATGTTATTGCAAGGATTTCGTTTGGGGAATGAGATGAGATGAGAAATTTGTGAATAATAGTGAAATTGTTTGTAAATAGTAGTGAAATGGTTTGAGTTAAAATGTTTTATTAGGTATTGGGAAATGAGAGAAAAAGTTGAATAAAAATATTATAAAGTTAAAATATTGTTAGAATATAATTTTTGTTTTGGTCCTTTGGAATTTGAAAAAGTTGTATTTTTTGTATTTTGTTGGGAAGTTTGGGAAAGTTGTAATGAGATAATGATTAGATGAAAAAGTTGAAGATTTGAAATTGAAAAGTGTGTGTTTGAGTGATGTTTGAGAAGAAAATTATAAGAAATTTTGAGATGAGATGTGTTCCCAAACGAGGCCTTCAATATGGACTCTGATTTAATATTTCTTCTCAAGTATAAATTCCGAGTCGCTTGTTGTGCTCAATTGTGTGAAACAAGACTAAAGGATTGAAGTGGTCAAAATGTCTCTTCTATTCTTTCGTACTTGGAAGATTCTTGATCCTGAATGTTAACTTGAGGCGAGTTCTTTCCAAATAGATTTGACATGATACCTCATTCGAAGATCTCTAAAACAAAAGTTTCAACTTTACAATCTAAGACTTTGTCATCTTAGAAAATCTTTAATTTTTATAAATTCATTGTATATCACTAATTGTATACTGAGAATCAAAAAAAAAAAAAATAGAACTATTTCTTTTACGAGTGATAATTGAGATTTTAAACTCCACCCTGAGTAAAAAACAAACACCTACGAAATGTAATATATAAAATCACTCCATTCTAACTATAAAAAGTTCAGTCATTATTTCTCTCATCTGGTGTGCCAGATTTTTGACCCTGTATGCCCAAGGTGGTGTTGATAAGGTTAGTCACGGAGTAACCCATCTTCCGCTATCACAAGCATAGGGTCAAAATCAATTCCTGTGAGTAATTTGACTATCAAAATTACCTCAATGTTCAATGAAAAGAAAATTATGACATAATTTACAGCATGAGTATGAGCCAGAGTGTGGAAGAAGAAGAAAAGTTGTCTATGATAATTTTTTCATTGGTAAGTACATCTAGTAGGCTTTAATTTAAACCCACTACTTTACCCCCTATGTCATTCTTAAGGGAAGAGAACTGCCATAAGAGCTGATACTAGTGTTACCAAACTTGTAGAAATAATGTGGGTAAGAAACAAATTATAACAAACCTGCAACTTCAGTCGCTGATCCATTGACTGATACAATGCTCACATGAATTGGTTCGATAGGTAAAGCATTATCTATCCCTGAAAAAATCATTTTACAACAAATCATTCAATCAGGGAATGGAAGCGCCTGCAGCTAAGAGTTTAGAGACAAATATTTACAGTCTTCAAATGGTGGAAGACCCCATAGCTCAGGCTGAAATTCTAGAAGTGAATGAAGCACAGAATCTGCTAGGGAAGAACAACCAGCTTCTGTATGGGGTGGGACAGCAACTACCTTCATTTTGGCAGCATTAGCTGCTCTAACACCAACCCTATATAGATTAACTGATCAAGATTAAATTGTGTTCAATGATTTGATAACCACAGTTGCAAAATAATATATTAAGACAAAAAGAAATCAGAAAAACAAAGTTGCAAAGATATAATGAATTTCTCAGCATATGCCAAATCAAAAACAGTAACGCAGACAGTGTACAAAACCAAGAAAGAAACAAGCCAGCCGAATTTTATTGTCAAGAACATATCACGCTTGTGATTTACTTTGGTTGATTTATCTTTGGTATTATTGCATATCTTGAGATCATTCAAGACTTAAGGCACTTCAAGCAAAACATATTCAATGATTACTTAAAAGTGATTTTGCAGTGATAGTGTCTCGAAATCACATTATTTAATAATACAATGCTTATATATGATAACTTTCAACAGCCTTGAACAGAATCATTAGAGCATTTCCTTAAAACTCTTGCTTTACAAATTTAACTTGTAAATTTTTATCAAAACAGGGAAGAGGTTTGCATTCTTAAGCATTATTCACTGCCTTCGTTGTTTTCCTTAATGAAGAAAAGCCCCTCCAACACTTGGCATGGTCATCCTCTACAAGCATTGGTTATTGCTAATTAAGAATAACAGGTCTCTTTCTAGAAAGCAACCTTCAGATCCATTAGAAAAACTAAACAGTCTAACTTGATTTCACAGATCAGAGATTTTTGTTGTAGAGCATAGCGGTCCTTATAAACCAGTACAAATAATATGCTAGCTTTTCACAAGTCATTGTACAGCATTGAACACTCAAGGATGTCAAGTCATGCAACTTAGTGACAAAGCTACCATTCAGAGTGAATCCAAGAAACTTATGCAACCAACATTTATTAGGCAAAAGCTACAAAAGGCTATTGAATTTATATTTTCGCATCTTTTTCATAAATCATGAACAAAAAAAAGTAACATGCACAATGAGGAGAAATATTATATACATATGATCTCTAGTTTAACTCACAAAGAGTCTTCAATCACCAGGCAGTGAGCTGCATCTACACCCATTCTCTTTGCAGCCTCTTCAAATCTGCTAGCAATTTAGGAATTCATATGAATACATGTGAAAAATAATGATTGATGGTCTAAAATAAAATTTCTTTCTCATACCAGTATTTTTTTTAGCATGTTATGTTTTGGATTTGAGTTGAAATTTTTCTGTAACATACTGATAACTATTATTCTTTTATGATTTAAAAAAAAAAGAATTACTCATAGTGATTCGATGTGGTTTTCAATGCAACCTTAATTTTACACCGGACAATGTGAAAATCCTTACAGATATGGAGAAGGCTTTCCTTCTTTAACCTGGTCACTTCCAAGAATTACTGAAAAGTATTCCTTCCACCCTAAAAATATAATTTAAATGGACAGATAAATTGACGTGGGATTAATACAGAAAAACCAATAATCTATTGAGAGTGAAACTAAGGCATAAATAAGGGGATTGTGGAGAGACAAATAGAGACAACAAAGAAAATGAAGAGGAAACATAAGCATTTGAGTAAGCCAAGCCCACCTGTGAAATTCTAAGGGATAATAAAGTTACAAAATTCCAACAATGGTGCAGGGGTGGTGAAGGAAAAAATTACGCAGAAGATGAGAATATGTTTATTCATTCTAGCAGATGTTTTTTCAGACGATGGGCCCAGATTAACATTACAAATTTAGACATGTACTCACTTCATTTTATTTTCAAGCACATGCTATGATACTGTCCATTTGTTCTATAGGTATAACAGTAGTAATTTGATTTGTATATTATGTCGTACACACTCCTTTGCTTAAGAGGCTAAGGCCAATGAAAAAGATATCCACTCAATTTCAATTTTTCAATGGAAAGTCCCTGAGGTAGCCAACAGTCCAAATAGTTTCCTTCCCTCAAACTTTCCACCCACTTAACATAGAAAGCACATAATGTGGATCCCATGCCATGTCAGGAAGAATTTTCCTCTTCTCTAGAAAGCTATCACTACACCATTATCTAATAACCTCAAATCCACAATCAGGAAACTTGTCACTACCTCACCTGGGCAGTCGCACTCAACTAATCATCCAAGGCTTTTGTTAATTTCGACTCAGTGAACTGTTAAGAATATAATACAAATAATTAAATCTACCTCTTCCCACTAGCTTAAACTTTTGGGACAAGTGGTGATTTCACATGATTAAATCTATCGCCACCTCCAATGATGCATCTCATTTCTATTAATGGTATAATTATCTAGTCCATTAAAAAAGAATCCTAGTGGTGAAAATAATTACAGGGTATAACTACCAAGATTTCCTGGAAAAATCAAGAGACCCTTCGTACTTTTCACTTGTTAAATGGACAAAAAATGTAAGAAAAAGAATATATATATATGGACTTTCGGTTACCTCAAGAGGTGTCCATAGAACAATTGGAACTTAGATCGTGTCAATACGAAATACGTAAAGGTCAAGAGTCGTATGAGATAATTTACAGTTCGGTTTTCCTATTTCAAACCACAATCATTGTGCATGCTATACACAAATCCAGAAGCTTCACCACCCAATTCCATTGGTATCTATTATTTTCTACCTCAAATCTGTAATGCCAATGGAGATTACTTTTCATCTAACCAATCGTGTTCATGATACAAGGGTAGGAGATGATTATGGTGGAAAAAGCATGGGTTGTAATGGAATTACACCATAATGCAGCTAATATAAAATTCTATAATTGTAGGTTCTCTATAATTTCTTTTCCAGCCTCTATCTTTTTAGAACCTATGGTGAACAGATTCTTTGTTTTGATTTATTTACTTACACCTACCAATGTAAGACTCTTTCACCACTACCGGAGCCTGAACTGAATTTGTCAAGAAATCGACCATTATGGTATGAGAATGTAAAATTGTTGTTGATCATGTTATTAAACATTCAAGGAAAGTAACTGAAATGGGAGGTTCATTGAAAGAGGTAACTTCTAAAATTGCTTCATAGAGATTGGCAGATCTAATATATATTTATGTATATATATATAATCAAGAAATTTGTTTAGACCCCATCGAGAGAGAGAGGGAGAGATCCATCCATCTAAATCCCATTTTTATCAGTTTGCTAGCAGCTTATTTTTCTCTCTACACATAAAGGGAAGCTTCAAGAAGATACATGTCCATGTTTTATACAGTGGAAATGGTTCTCCATCCATCAACAACTTTTGGCAAGTATTATGACCAGTAATTAGATCGTTTGCTTAAACAATCGCAATAATTTCAAAGTTTGATTGGTTGTTTAGTTTCTTAGTAATCGTAAATCAATTATTTCAGTGTGATAGTGGAAATGACAACAGTAATTTTAAAGTTTTCCAGTATAGGGAGAATAAGAGGTTAAAGGGGGCTTGATTCAAGCTATTATCCAAAAAGGTTAGAAAAGAGAACCTCTATGGTGGGATATCTTTGCATCTATGTATTCTCGCAAGGAGTTTGAAGCAAGAGCAAATGGTACTCCATGTTTATGGAGATGTTTGATAAGTCGATTAGCCCCAGGAAGTGGTTTTGCTTTCTGCCACCTAAAAGAATACAATTAATGAGTAAGAAGATTATACAAATGATTCAGACGCATATGCAAGTATAACTGTACAAGAAAGCTTAGTAGCATGACAACACCACAGTGTTCTGAAAGAATAATATTAGACATATATTTGACGTAGTAAGTTTCAAAGGTGTCTAACATGGATCTCTCTATCTTATCATATCTGTGTATTGTGATTAAAGAAGCAAGGTTAATAGGATACGAGCAGAGTATTCATGATATTTTGTTATAGTTAATTACTAATCAATAAATAATCACCATTACAGTCAATGTCAATGGTATTTAACACATGATACTCGTAGAGATGTCTTGTATTTTCTTTATAATCTGTCTTGTAAAATTACCCCTGAAGTTGACAGAAGGCCTCATTAATGCTTCTGTTATCCATCCATCTTAGTTCAATTTCTAAGCAGCATTGTCCTCAACTTCCACATTTTACAGCTGATCTTCTCATGATTACAAAAACAACCACTGTTAAGTAACTCCAAGCTACTAACATTTACTACTCTCTATTATACTAATGCTAGAAGAATTACATTATTTCTTAGTCCTGCTAAATACAAACGCCAATGACTTCAATGTCATTACGGATTTCACACTTCACTGACCTGTAGCCTAGTTTCACTAATTAATATGTCGAAATTGCAAAGGTTGTAGAGTTATGTTGATTAGGAGTACTCTATCCAACTTGTGCACTTACTTCTTATCTTTATTTCCAATACATGCAAGGTGGCTCACCAGTTAGAGAAATTGCAAAGAGACTTCCTACTGGGGGGGGGGGAGGGGGGGGGGGGGGGGGGGTGGTGAATAGACAAAAAATTTGAGTTTCATTTGGTGAATTGGGCTACGGTTTGTACCCCAATAAGCAAAGGCGGGCTGGGAATTCGGAATTTGTTGGTTTTCATCAAGGCTTTATTGGGTAAATGGTTATGGAGATATTGCAAAAAGAGGGGAGCTTTATGGAGGGTGATTATAGATTTAAAATATGGTGAATTGTGGGGAGGATGGTGCTCGAATGAGGTGAGTGGTTCACAGAGGTTGGGGCTTTGGAAACACATAAGAAGAGGCTGCACCAATCTCCATCAATCAACATGTTTTGTAGTTGGGGATGGCTCTAGAATTAAATCCTGGCATGACTTATGCTGTGGAGATCGAATCCTCAAAGAAGCCTACCCAATACTATACAGCATTGCACAAAGAAAGGCAACTTGAGTAGCAGAGCTTATGGATCTCTGTAGTGGCTCTCCCCAATGGAACATCATTTTCCTTAGAGCTGCCCAAGATTGGGAAATTGACACATTTACAAATTTCTTCAATCTTGTGTACAATTTTAGAGTGACTAGAGCGGATAAGATTATGTGGTCACCATCCAAGAAGGGGAGATTTACTGTACCGTACTATAAGTCTTATGACACACTCTACAAGAACATTCCCATGGAAGAACATATGGAAGACTAAGGCCCCCCTAAAAGCTTCTTTTTTTATATGGACAACTTCATTAGGGAAGACTCTCACCTTAAGATAATCTAAGGAAATGCCGACTTGTTGTATTGGATTAGTGTTACATGTGTGTAAGAAAAGTGGCGAGTTTGTGGATCACCTATTATTGCATTGTGAGGTAGCCATGAGCTTATGGAACGATATCTTTGCGAGAGTGGGACTCTTTTGGGTAATGCCAAGAAGGATTGTTGACCTTTTGGCCAGCTGGCAAGGCATCCTAGATAACTCTCAAATTGTAGCTATGTGGAAGATGATACCAACCTGCCTATGGTGGTGCATATGGATGGAGAGGAACGGTCAGAGTTTTGAGGACTGTGAACTAACAATGGACGAGCTTAGAACTTCTTTTCTTCACACTTTATTCCATTTGTCGATTGTAATAGATTTAATGGCATAAACGTACATGATTTTCTTGTATTTTTAGACAGTCATGCCTAGGTGTGGCTCTGGTATATGTCCCTTGTACTTGGCTTTGCCAATTTCAATAAAATTCTTATTTACTGATATAAAAAAATATGTCAAGAAACAACAAATCATATGGAAGATTTCACCTGAAGGTGCCACACATAATCATTTAAATATAAAGCATCAGCTTTAAGGCTTGAGCTGATTCCATTTAGGGGAAACTAGATGCTGATATGATATGAGTATACCACAAGCAAGTTGGGGTGGATCAAAGATCGTGCTAGCAGCAATTATTCCTATCATATGCACAAACAGTGGCATTGAGGAGCAAACCAGGAAGGGTCAAGATACAACTGCCTAGCAGTACTGATTTTGACTATCATCAGGGACGAAACCATATCAAAGGTTAGTGGCCCCCCCGGCAACAAGAATGAAAAAGTATATCATTCTAATACGCCCCCAAAAGCTTCTATCACTTCTATATAAACAGAAAATTGCCTCCCCTGACTCTTCCAAAAAATTGATAATTCTTCTGCCCCAAAAGTTTTATATGGAAATATAGATAGAAAATGCCCTCCCACCCAAAAATAAATTTATATCTCTTATGCACCCCTAAATTTGTATAAATTCTAATGTACTGTGTATTTTCTATGAGGCAGTCCTCCCACCCAAAAATAAATTTATAGCTCTTATGCACCCCTAAATTTGTATAAATTCTAATGTACTGTGTATTTTCTATGAAGCAGTCCGTCCAAAATTAATGTTTTGGCCCCAAACAATTTCTAATTTGATGGGTTAGTTATAAAAATTAAAACGGGAGTTTGAGTTGTATATGAAATACTAGCCTTCTTAATATGGGCCCGGAAGTTTTTATATAATACTATGCTTCCTAATATGAATGCCAAAGTGTATAAACCATTCAAGGTTGATGCAATACTTGCAAATTAGATGAGAAGTTTTATCCTGAAGATTTCATGGAGGAAGAAATCTGTTTGAGATTTCAATTGCAGCATTATGACCTTGCTGTGGCGCCAAAATATCCAGATTTTACACTAGCTTTGGTAGTTTATATTGCTAAAAATATTTACTATAAGGATGATAATAGATTAAGTTTATTCCATGAAAGACCGTTTTCGAGCATAATTTTGAAGTAGATGCCAAGTTTTTTTTTTGAATTTTGGTTGTACATGTCTATAATAAATTAGGAAAGTTTTGTATTGAAAGGAAAGTTCCCTTCAAATGAGTTTATAGACATGTAACTTACGTATACAATTATGGTTTATGACTTGCTATAGAACTAGACTTAATTTATCTGTTTCTATTTTACATAAACACAGAGACATTATTCATATAGAAAGATTATATGAATTTTAGGTAGGTTGCCCCATCCCAAACACAAAATTTTGGTTCCACCCCTGAATATTATCATACAGATCATGTCATTCATCCACTGCTCTCATGCAAATCAGTACACAGATGTAAATGTCATTAAGAAAGCAGCCATACCTAACTAGTAACTAGTACCTTTTCTCCTGTAAAATTCTGAAACTTCATCTTCTTAAAATGGACTGTAGAAAATTGTTTTCCTACGCAATCATTATAAAAATTCTTATGTAATTCTTTGAAACATTCCAAATGCATGACTTTTATTTTGTATGGCCTTGGCTTGCAGTAAATAACTAACAATGACAACAAAAGAAAAGACAAGGATCATAGACAATAATGACAGAAATACTGCTTCCAATCCTTAAACTTGAGATCTAATAAGTTAATATAGCTCAATCCTAATAAAACCTGCATCTCCCTTGTGCAATTCATTCAGATCTAAATGCTTGTGATAGCATTATTTATGATAGTACATCAAGACAAAAGCTGTTCCTTTATAACCGTAATTTATTGTTTCTAGCACCTTGATTAGTCCAATTCAAAACTTGTTAACTTAACAAAGACGCATGTTGGGGTGCTAAAAGTTTCTTATCAAAATAAAGTTTCTTCTATGACCGCATATAGTGAATAGAATGAAATTTCTCAAATGAATAACAAAAGCTATAAGATTCTTTATAAGGATGTCTAACAAATGCACCAAGAAAATTAAGGAGAAAATAGGATTGAGGTGTGTGTGGGCATGCGCATGTGGGCTATTTTTTAGTTTATATTTGTTACAAATAACAACAAGAAAAAATCCTGACGCGCATATTTTCACAAATGAAATAAAAATTATACAAAATTCACAGACAAGAAGAAGCATAGGTTACGAAACAGGGTTGTCAAGGAAAAAAGAGAGAAAACAATCAAATCGTGTCGTACATGTTCCTGCAGTAAATCCTAGGGAGATATAAGCTAATCTTTTATTCACTTTTAAGTAAATTGACATAGAAAAAGAGAAAAAGACTCTTACTTTTCACGATACATAGGTGTGATTTCTTTGATATACTGATCGGGTGTCAATGGGAGGTCATAGTCCTTAACGATACCAGCAGCTGACTCCTTCTGTGTTGCCCCCAGCCTTTTCTTGTCCTCCCTCTCCCTATCGATTTGTTTCCCATATTTTGCCAAGAACTCCTCCAAAACGCCTTTTGTAGTTCTCTCTACACTCAATTAACCACGCAAATAGAATTTAGAAAGAAAAACAAGAAAGAAACCATTAAGTGAACACGAACGAGCCATGATTTTGAAAGGAATTAAAGGACCTGTGTCTAAAAGGGTCCCATCCAAGTCTAGAATTACTGCCAAAATTTTGGTTTTGGGTTTGCAAGACTCACAGCAGCTCATTGTAAAGCCCGCGAAGTGGGTGTGTATTTTTTTTGTTTTGTGCGTGTCTTGAGCGAGCGAGAGAGATAGAGAGAGGACAAAATGGTGGTGCGTGTGTAGGTTGTGAAACAAGGAAGATATAGAAGCGTAGTAAGAATAAAATGCAATAACAGGAGACGTGCGGAGGGATCAATACCCTTGAAGAGGAGGGAAAGGGACAGCCAACGGCAATTTGTTGGGTGCTCTGTAGCGTATGAGATCTCATGCAAATTGTTCCCGCTTTTTTTCCTGCAGAAGAAAGCGGTCATAAAGAGTTCCACAATTCATACGGAGTAATGTTAAAATAGAAGTTATTATAGCAGAGTATACTTTAATACTCATTATGTGACTGTCTCTAATTAATTATTTTTAATATTTATTTAAAAAGATGTGTGGTCTACATGATGTCACATTATGTGTATAAAATAAATGTTCTTAATAATGACTTCTATCTATATTTATTTTTCATATAAATTCCCTCTCTGTCATTTCTTAACGAGATAAATCGATATTAAAATTAAAAAATAAAATAAAATATTATTATAAAATATTTTTTAATATTATTTTTATTTTAAAATTTAAAAAAATTGAATTAATTATTTTATTTTATATAAAAATTTTAAAAAAATCATAATATTTAAATAAAATGAACGTAGATAAAGTGTGAAAACAAACTAAAAAAAGACCAAACACTATTTTATCACAAAAGAGGATATTTGGGTCATTTTTTTTTTATTTTGAGAAAAATTCTATTTCGAAGTCAGTGTCACACTCTCAATTTAATTGAAAGGATAAGATTTAATTTATTAAAAAAATTAAAATAAAAATCTCTTATAAATCAAATTACTTTTATTTTTTACCTGAACGTTGAAGATGTATTTGTTCTATGTCTGGTGATACCAACTGATACAGTGTCAGCAACTGTTGATGATAAAGGATGGATCTCTAAAAATAATTGGTACTCTTATAATTGTATGCGCATCTGGAGAGAGGATAATGGATATACCCTCTTTTGCCCATTAAAAATGGAGGATACATAAATTCAGGCTGCAGGAATATGTTTATATTCACCAATGAATGCCCACCACTTGTCTACTGCTGGTTAAAGCTTTCAACTGCTTGCTCACGAATTTATTCCTATTTCTTGCAAGCACCAGATTGATTTTCCCCCCAAACATAATCACGAATTAATCACTTTATTATTATTATTATTATTATTATTGATACTGAGTGTCCGGAATAGCGTTCTGACTAATATGAAATGTGTATAGACCATCCAACTGTCTCTTATTGTTTGGATTGTAATTTTGGACTTATGTAGCTAGTTTTATATTTTTGGAAGATATTGTGATTTTAACTTTTATGTGAAATTATTTAATTAGATCAAATTGATTATTTGAGTCAATTCAACCCATTTATATAAATGGATTGAAACAGGTCGTGTCATGTCGATATAATTTTAATTAATGCATAACG
Source organism: Juglans regia (assembly GCF_001411555.2). Lineage (NCBI taxonomy): Eukaryota > Viridiplantae > Streptophyta > Magnoliopsida > Fagales > Juglandaceae > Juglans > Juglans regia. The sequence continues at coordinate 19,478,028 of NC_049910.1, read as the reverse complement.
GGTCAAAATGGGTCATGTCGTTTTAACTTGTTATTTTAATGGGTCGTATTAGTGTTTAGAAATTTAACACGTTAAGCTTAACAGGTCATGTAAGGGTTGGCCCATATCGTATAATATATACGACTTGACACGATACGAACACGACCTATTAACACGATTTTCCACCTATTATAACTAGGAAGAAGGATACAAGGGACTGTAAAATGGTTGTCTTTCTTACTCTTGAAGGTTCATGGATGCTGGCTACCAATTTTATGCATTATGCAGTCTTCTCAACCAAACAATCTAGTCTTCTTCAAAGGATACAAGGGTTCTGAAACACACAATTGAATAGACGATCAAAGATTTTGCATATGGATCACCTATCTGGCAATCATCCACGAATTGAGAAGATCAAATTGCTGATTTTTAAACTTAAAATATTTATTGTTAAGTAAAAAATAATGTGAACTATTGTCATTGTTCAATGTGTTGGTTTAGTTATCAAGATTTAAATTAATGTGTCATAGTGACTTGAACCAATGCATACCCTCTTTGGGATAGGAACCTTAACCGTCTGGCCAACAAACGAGGGGTTGTGCCCTTTGGTGAATCATAAAATTTTCAATCTATTCTCTACAATTTGAAAAGTTGTGACTTCTCATAAGTACCCTTTTATTTTATATAAGTTGTGATTTTTTACAAGTACTCTTTTATTTATATAAGTTGTGACTTTTCACAAGTACCATTTCATTTATATAACTTGTGACTTTTCAGAAGTGTCATTTGATTTTAGTTGTGACTTTTTACAAGTGCCATTTCATTCTCTATAAATAGAGAACCCCACCCACAAATTTACTCACTTCAAATTCTCTATAAAAATTAGAGAAACGCTTCTTCTTTTTTGCCTTTCTTTCTTTTAGGTTTGACTATTTTATATTGGATTCGATGATCTCTTTTTGTGTGCACCGAAAAGAATATTAACTGGAACCAACGTTGTTGTATCTTGGGAGTAGATTTTCAAGAAGCCTAATGTATGTTTAGATTTGGAAGCGGCGAAATCTACTTTAAGGAAAACATACATCATAACATGCCTCAACACTGGGTTCTTTTTTTCTAATTTGTTCTTGTTATTTTTACATATTCTCTAATTTACAAAACGTTTGCACATATATATTTTATTATACAAATTTTCCTAACACAAACAATTGGTAGCAAAAGCAATGCAACGGAAGTAGAATAGACTCCAATTATTTTTCTTTCAAAAAAGAAAAAGCTTGCATGAAAAAAAATTCTTTGAACTTTAAAGCCAATATGATATACAAACAACAGAAAACCCCCTTAAGGAATTAGGTCATTCCTCTAGAATCCATCTACCATGATCAAGGGGCGAAAAGCTTTGATAGATGCAAATTGGATTGACCATGTCCAGACATCACACTAGATAAACCACACCATCTTTTGCCTCCCCAAAAAATAGAAGACAGATAAACAATAAGCGCTTTTTAGGATCTAACTTGAAGCAGAATAATGAAATAGATGGAAAAGAGAAGTATGAAAGGAATTAGAGAGAAATACTAAAGTGGATATAAATCTGAGAAAAAAAGAGTCAACTTGGGATAGTTTGAGGCGCCCCAATTCCTCCATAGATTCAAGCTAAAGTAATATTCCATAATGCACTTCCCTCTACAAAAACTCTCCATGTGGAGGATTACAATTTGTAAATGAAATAACAAACTCAACAAAACCAAATGATAACCAACTACACGTAACGTATGACTACATACTACAAATTATTGGACTAATACGCAACGTTCCAACTTGCTACTACTCGATCCCATTCTTCCCTAAAATGATGTTGTGCTCCACTCCCTTGCTTATGCGACACTGTTTCTCTCTTGCTTATGTGACACCGTTTCCTTTCTCTTCACATACTTCCCTTTTTTCTTCTAAGTACTTCTTCTTGCTACTATTCTCTTCTAGCGCGTACTTAGCTTCATAACAACTCCTTCCCTATTAGAGAACCTTGCCCACAAGGTGTGGGTAACGTTTTTGTAGCTTTTTTAACACCTTCCGGTCGTTGTCGTTCGAGGAAGCTCCAACCCACTTGATGAGCACTTCTGTCACGACCCTCTGCCTTAAGCTTTTGAGCCTTTGATCCACTATAGCTTTAGGCTTGGGCATGATATCCCTTGAGGAGATACTGGCGGCAGTGATGGAATGGGGTGGAAGTGAGCCCCAAGCTTTTTCTTTAAGTACAAAACGTGGAAAACGGGGTGGATCTTGGAGGAGGCTCGAAGATTCAAGTGATGGGCTACATGTTCGAGCTTCTGAACCACTTGAAGGACCCGTAGAACTGAAGGGAGAGCTTGAGGTTGCCGTGGGCAACAACCAATTTATTACAGTATCATTGTAAACAGAGGTAAACCCACTCTCTAAGATCAAACTTTCTCTCAGTTCTCTTCCTATTTGCATAAATCTTCATCCTATTTTGTGCTCTTGTAAAATTTTCCTTGAGAAAGTTTTGAATTTGTTCTCTATTTTGCAACAATTGGTTCACGACCACATTGTCTGAGGCGCCTGGAACATATGATAGGAGGCTGGGGCTATTTGTATAGTGCCTCAAAAGGGGTGAACTTGGTGGAGGTGTGGTAGGAACTATTGTACCACCACTCTGCCGTGGGGAGCCACTGTGACCAGTTGTCTCCTGCATAACACCGTAGGTAGGACTCTAAACATTTATTTAGAGCTTCAGTCTGGCCATCAAATTGTGGGTGGTAAGCTAAGTTGTAGTGAAGTGAGGATCCTTGTAGCTTGAATGGGGCTTGCCAAAAGGAGCTAAGGAATATGGCGTCCCTATCGGACACTATGGTCCATGGCATTCCATATAACTTTAAAGACCCAAGACAAAAATAATTGGGCCACATTTTGAGCTGAATAGGGGTGAGATAAGGGCATAAAGTGCCCATATTTAGTGAACTTGTCTATCACTACTAGGGTCACAATGAACCCATGAGACAATGGTAGCCCTTTTACAAAATTATTGAAATGTTAGTCCAGGCTTGATGTGGGATGGGCAATGGTTGTAATAGGCCTATAGGGAGTGTCATTTTAAGTCTTGTTAACCTGGCATATGTCACACTCTCAAACCATTTTCTTAATGTCTTTTTTCAACCCCTTCCAATAAAAGTAAGACCTGGCCCTTTGATAAACCTGGCCCTTTGATAAGTCTTTAGAAAACCTGCATGGACAGCCTGGGATTTGGTATGGATGTAATGGAGAACCTTTTCTTTGAAGAGGGAATCGGGAACTATCACTAGTCTCTAAGTATCAAATCATGTTTCAAGGTAAATCCCTTAGGAACTTCTTGATTATTTTTGAGTTTGTGGAGTAAGTCTGTCATTTCCATAAAAGATAAATATCTTAGCTTCAACTCCTCAATCTAATATGCAGTTGGGAAAGTAATCATGGCCATTAACCTATTTGTCTCAAAATCTATTTCTTCCCTACATGATAACGCATCTGCCACATGGTTCTCCTTCCCTCATTTATAGTCAATTACAAAGTTGTACCCAAGTGATTTTGAGAGCCATTTTTGCTGTGTTTCAGCTCCAATTTTCAGCTCTAGTAAGAACTTAAGAGCCTATTGGTCAGTCTTAATGACAAAGGATTGCCCCAATAGGTAGGGCACCATTTTTGTACTGTAGTGAACACTACCAATAGCTCCTTTTTGTAGGTGGATAGTTAGAGGACCCTCCCCTTGAGAGCTTTGCTCATATAAGCAGTTGGCTGCTTTGTTTGCATTAATATTGCACCCATACCATTACCACTCTCATTACATTCAATGGTAAAAGTTTTTGTGAAATCTAGTTGTTTGAACATCGAGGGTTGGGTGACTGCTCTCTTGAGCTCCTCAAATGCCTTTGGTGGCTGTTTCACTCCATATAAATGCATTTTTTTAAAGAAAGACAATGAGTGGGGCTGCAATGAGGCCATAGCCCTTAATAAAATTCATGTAGTATCCGACCAACCCATGGAGCCCTCTTAGTGTCTTTAAATTAGTAGGTTGTGGCCACTCTACCATTGCACAAATTTTTCTGGGGTTAGCTTTTACACCCTCTCACATGACCCAAATAAAGATACATTTAGACCTTTTAGCAAAGAGTCTGTGTTGTAATTTTTCCAAAACCAACCTCAAGTGGCCCAAGTGCTCAGATAGTTCTTTGTTGTAAATCAAGATGTCGTCAAAGAACACCAATACAAACCACCTTAGAAAGAGCCTAAAAATATCATTCATTAGCCCTTGAAATGTGGAGGAGGGCATCAGTGAGCCCAATGGGCATCACTAGAAATTTGTAGTGCCCTTCGTGAGTGTGAAAGGCTGTTTTAGGCACATCTTTAGGTACTACTTTTATCTAGTGGTATCTTGACCTTAAATCCGACTTAGAGAACACTATTGTCCCAAATAACTCATCCAACAACTCATCAATCACTATGATGGGACATTTATCTTTTATAGTCTGCTGGTTTAGAACCCTCTAATCCATACAAAGCCTTCAACTTCCATTTGCCTTGCATACTAATAACACAGGTGAGGAAAATGGGCTGGAGCTTGGCCTTATTACCCTTCTTTTGAGCAAGGGCAATTATCTTTTCAATCTCAATTTTTTGGTAAAATGGATATTGGTAGGGCCTTGTAGAAATGGGTTGGGTTCCTTCCTTAAGAATAATTCTATGGTCTTAGAGTCTATGAGGAGAAAGCCTTCGGGTTCATCAAACGACCCATCAAACTCCTTAAGAAGGCTATCTATTAACTCACTTGAGAATTCCATGGTTTTACTGCATTCTATGGTTATCATTTGTATTAATAGAGCTCTTCCCTTACTGATTGAGTCTTGTACTAGCTTTTCAGATCATTTAATGGTTGAGTTCTTCACACATAACCCATTCAATCCAATCTTACAACCCCATCTTTTAAACTGCATGTGTAAATTAGCAAACTCTCACACAATGAGTCCCAATGTTTCCAGCCACTTCACCCCTAACACTACATCATAGCCTCCAAGTTCTAACAAATAAAAGTTAGATTGGAATTGATTACCTTGGATTATAATTGTGTTGTCCCTGCAAAATCTTTTACTCTTAATTGTATCTCCATTGGCTATCTTGACAGCTAGCCTGGGGCCTTCTTCTATGCAGGGTTTAACCTTCTTAGCTATTGATGGGTCAAGGAAGTTGTGAGTACTTCTAGAATCCACCAATTCACTCTTGATTTTGCCCAAAATCCTCATAGTATTTGGAGTTGGTGTTCTAGCCATGGAATGGATGGATATTTTTGGCTCCCCTTCAACCATTGTATGGATTCCACATTCCTTAGTTTCTTTAGAATCAAAATAGACTTCCTCATGCTTTCTTCTTCTCCATCCTCCCCCGTTGTAGTAAATACACTTTATGACTTTTACATAAGTGAGCAGGGTTCCATTTTTCATTGTAATGATAACATAACCATTTTTTTCTTTTCTCATCCATTTGTGCAGAGGAGATTCTTCTAGTTGGAGGAAAATATTTCTACCACTTGTTAGAAGTCTCGGCCTGTTGCATAGGTTGATTACCACTCATATTGCCACTCACAGGTGAGCTCCATCTATCACCTCCTACTTTCATAGATTTCTTAGTGCTATTGTGTAACACCCCGCTTCCCAAAAAGCCATTTTAGAATTTTTGGAGAGCTAGTGTACTACTACTAAACTTGAACTTAAAAACTTTTCTTTTTAACAACACGCCAAATGCGAAAGTTTCTATAAATAAAACAAAATTTAATAAATACATAAAATCTAAAATAGAGTCTGCGGAAGCACTTATTTAAAAAAATATGAAAGTTTTATGTGCTTATCAAAATAATTTATTTAAACCTTAAACCATAAAACTAATCATAGCATAATTTGTCTAGGCCTTTGCCTCGCCTCCAGGGGTCAAGTCCTGTCCTGCAGTCTCATCCTCATAAATGTTATCAACTGTGGTGGTTTAAAAACATAAAAATATATAAAAATGAGTCGAATACTCAATAAACAACATATCATACAGTAAACATAATAAATACAAGGTTTCTTGAAAAATGTGCATACTCATAAATACATACGTAAATAACATGAACATGAACTTATCTTTCACTTATCATAGGATGTTACCCACTGTTGACCCCCGTGAGTTAGGGTTAGTGAATCTAAGTAGATTCCGATTTCACCTGTGGCCGCAGGTTGTGGAATCCATACGTAAGGAAGACATACCGGGTGCACTAACAGCATGCACGACCTGACAATGCAATATGCCCATAACATAAGTATCATCTTTATATCATAACATAGGCTGTTACATATCTTATCATAATCATACTTGCATACTTGTCATTTCATAGATTTCAAAAGAAATCACATACATACTTGTCATATCATATCATAGATTTCAAATAAAATCGCATTATTTCATAAATTTTCATAATACATGTTTCCTCACATAAAATCATGATTTTTCATAAATATTTGATGCATAAATCTTCATATTTAATCATGCATGGATTTTCACAATTTATTTTAATGCATAACTCTCACATACAATCATGTCATTTCATAAATCTTTTGATGCATAACTCCTTTCATAAAATCATAATTTTTCATAAATAATTTAATGCAAAATCATGGTTTTTCATAATTTTATCATGACTTGGATACGTAAAAAGGGGATTCCAATGGAGGGCATACATGCATAATATTTTAACCAAAGACATGTTGTTTACCGTATATACGTGTAAGGGCATGATCATGCTACTTACCTAATCCACTATTTTCGGCGCGTAATCAGTCACCTATAAAATAAACACGTAATTTGCATAAATTTCTAATTAAATATGTGATTTTATTTAAAACCTAAACTACTAAAATAGTCTATATTTCCTAAACCTAGATTCTGCCTAACACAAAAATATTCTCACCTGTTAATCCTAAATAGGCATGGGTATTTTTGGAAAAACAACATACTGGGCATTGGCATTTTGGGAAAGCAATATAAAGGGGCATTTTTGTAATCTCACCAATATCTGCACTTACTAACCAAAAACCTAAAAGCATCTTAATATGTTTTGTAGAGAAACAGAAGGCTCGGTAGAGAGAGAGATGTGCGATACTCACCGAGAGGAAGCAGCACGGTATGACGGCTCGTGGCTGCGCGTGGTGTCAACTCGGGCAAGTGGGTGACTATGCGCCTGAGAGAGAGAGAGAGAGAGAGAGAGAGAGAGAGTTATGAGAGAGAGAGAGACGAAGAGTGAGAGAGAGTTTACCGGAGAACAAGAAAATGCCGAGAGGCTATGCATGGAGAGGGTTGGCATGAACTTACAGAGCGAGGGTGGCAGATTGTGGTATCGTGAGGTGCGGGGCGGCACTCTCTGTGCAGTGTGGTGAAGACGTGTAGGGAGTTGGTGCCGTGGGGTGGCTGGGCTGTGGCTCACGGTGGGAAGAAAAATCCCCTGTTTTTCAGTGGTGAAAACAGAGTCTCTTCGTGTGTTTGGAGGTGGATAAAATCGAGACTCTCTCGGTGACGGACTCTTAGGTTGTGTGGTTTCTCTGGTGCCGAGGTGAAAGTCAACGAGAGGAACGGCTTTGAGGAAGGCTCACGATGGAGGGAGGCTGTGTGCTTGCGGCTTACGGGGTGTGGTGGTTCCGCCAAGGTAAGTGGTCTGGTTTATGTTGTAGTTCACGACAGGGGCAACGGTTGCTTGGTGCAAAACCATGGAGCTGTTGCGGCAACCCTAGCTCTAGGTTGAAGACATTTACGTCTATCATGTATGAGTTCTATATATAGACCAATGAAAATCCTATTGAAGAAGAAGAAGAGACGTACGTGCATGAGAGTTTTATTATGAAAATCCGGTAGATAGGAGTTTTATCATGAAAAGGAAATATGAATGGTAATAGTGTTTGGACTCATGAGCTTGGAGAAAAAAAAAATAATCATGGAGCTTAACTCTAGGTTCAATAAAAAAAATAATCTATCCGATAAATTATTTTATAGACTTTAACTCATTTATTAAGCCTAATAAAATTATCCGTAATTTATCCCAAAAAAATATAGGATTGGGTCGTTATATATTGAGATACTCTTCCTGAATCTTGGTCAACCCAAATGCACCATTCAAGTTGATGGGGTTTAGTATCCTTATGGGCAAGCAAATCTCGTCTATCAATCCACTCAAAAAGTAGCTAAGCTTGTCGTGTTCCGAGAGGCCCTACATCCGATTCAACAGAGCCTCCAATTGGACCTTGTAACTTGCTACTATTAAGGTTTGTTTGAGGTGGGTAAGAGCTTCCATCGGATCATCATATATGGTGAGGCCAAACCTCACCTGCAATGCTCTGCAAAAACTTCCCATTTGTTAAAGATCCCGCTCTCCACAACTTCCTCATACCAGACCATTGCTTCCCCCTCTAGGTGGTAGGAGGCCATTAACTATGTGTGCTACCTGCACCCCCCAAGGCTAGGCGTACCGCATCTCGCACCCCGCCCCCGCCTAGGCAAGGGGTAGGGTTCTCCCCTGGGATCCGGCCTCACACCCTAGGGGTGGGGACCCTATCAAGTGTAAATGGGCCCATAACCTTTTTCTGGGCCCAAATCTAGGCCATTTTGGGACCAAATCTTAAAAAAAAGAAAAATTATATTTTATAATTTATATATAATGTAGAATTAAACAAAGGTTGTTTAAAGCATAAAAAATAAAAATTAAAGTATTCTAAGCTATAACGATGATATAAATTAATCTAAAAATATTATAAATTGTCAAATCATTAAAATGAATAATATTACAATAATAGAAACTGTATCTGATAGACTTTGAGTTTGAGTCCTGAGATTGGAATTTGGGTGTGGTGGGCAAGTGAGACTATGAGATTATAAAAAATGAAACATTATTAGGAAAACAAATTTGAATTAAAAACAATATAATGATATATACATATGTAAAAAAGTTAAAAATATAAAACTGTAAGTACAAACCAAGTGAGACTATCAAGGATTGCATATGAGATCATTGAAAATTTGGGATTAGAGTTGAAACTTAGGCAAGTGAGGGTGTGAGACTATAAAACCTGAAAAACAAAATAAGAAAATAAAATCGTAAGTATAAACATTATATAGAGTTGTGATAAAGTTACAAAATCAAAATTACAAACTAAGATGAGATTGAGATTGAAGATGAGATCATTGGGATTGGGCATCTAACAATGAGACTATACAAACTGAAAAAATAACAAGAAAACTAATTAAAATTACAAACAATAAACATTATATACATACTAAGAATAAATAAGAGAATCATTATAAAACCAATAGTAATCGTGGATTGAACGGAGAAGTCATATTGGGGTCGATGTAGATTTGAATATAAGTAATAACACTATATTATAAGCAAAAACAATATTACAGTAATATCAAAGGTAAGAGTGATTAGCGAATGCAAGCTGCGAACCACTCATCTCCTCCTTGGTCTCCACAAAGTCTACCACATCTGGAATATCAATTGGCTTCCCTTTGATCCAATTTTGACTGCAAATCAATGCCTCCACAGTGGTAGGAGACAGTGAACTCCAGAATAAATCTAATATATGCCCCTTGGTGCTAAAGGCCGGCTCTGAGACTACTGTAGTAATAGGGATGGCTAAAATACTATGAGCTATGTCTATAAGGATGTGATATTTGATGTCGTTGACCTTCCACCAAGGCAATATATTAAACCCCTACGTGAATGGGTGCATCTCCACTGCCAAGTACCTATCTAACTCTGACTATGTGTCTAAAGGTTGACGAAACTTTGCAACCTGCGCCAACCTCTCACCCTACCCTAACATACATTTTTTCTGGCGATGCAGTAGGTGTAGGTGCCAAAATATTACCACCACTAAGAGCAGCAAACTCATCAAATAATCTTTTAAGAGTTTCCCAAACCCTTACTGCAATATGATCCACCCATGCCTTCCCGTTCACCAATGCAAATCCATACACAATGCCATCAATTTTGTATTGGGGTTCAAGAGCAATAGCCACATATAGAAAAATATTTAACCTACTTAAATTCCCCCAATACTTGTCATACTTAGCTTGCATGCTCATTGCCATTTCCCGCAGCCATGTTTGGTCACTCCCGCATATTTCATCCAATTGTTCTTTCACTTGACATACTTGCTGATAGAACTAATTGGATATATGCAACATACAAAGAGCTGGAAATTATGGTTGTGACCTCGTAGAAAAATCTAAAAAATTATACAAAAATCCCAACAACCACTCAATCATCATCATTAGGCTTGCCCAATCCACTCTTATCACTAAAATGGGTGACATATTGTATGTCCTCCTCACCGACTATTTGAAAGGCCTTTCTAAACTTCTAGGCCTTCTCCAACATCAAGAAAGTTGAGTTCTACCTTGTTGGAATTCAATACACAACCCCTTCTTACATTCAATACCTGCAACCCATACAACAACCTTGAATTTATCAAAGCACATTGGTGAGGATGGCTGGTTTAGGTGTAGAACAGTTCCAAAAAAATCACTGGTGTTTCAGCTTGCAAGCTTCATTCCCTAGGCCAAATAGTTGGATTTTGGCTTGATCTTTGGAACTATTTTTGTCTTCTTTTTAGGTATGATTTTTGGGGATATAATGATGGGTTAAAGGTGCTGAATGCCTCTTGAAAAACTTGTGAAGAGGTGTTGATTTTTGTGGCTTGTTGTGTGGGTCCCTAGGTTTTGCACCTAGGAGCTGATTGTTGAGTTGTGGTGTCATTGACATGCCTTTGACTCAATGAACATGGGTTGAGTTAATTCTAACCTTTAAGAATTGTCTAAGAGTGATGTAAAATAAATGTAAAAGAAAAAATTTTTAGATCTAAAATTATGGAGAAAAGGGTTTCAAGAAAGTTATGAAAACCCATGATGCTTGAGTTACTATTCATGGGTGAGATGAATCGTGATCTTAACTCAAGTTAGGAGCCTTACCATGGTTGGAAGAGAACCCTAGGGGTGTGTGGTTGGGGCTTGGGTAAGATGGAAACCAATGGTATGGTGTATGTGGGTCCCATTTGGAAGAGTGAAATGAAATACAAGGGTTAGGCTTCAAGGGTTGGGCTTTTATTAGGCCATATGAACAAGCCTTTGTTGTGGGCCTAGATGTGGACTTATCCATGGGCTTTATGTCCAGATTTATTAGGCTTTTCCTTGGCCTCAATAGTCCACTAGAGTGGGTCCCAACTTTGGGTCTTTCTTCAATTAGGCCAATGGCCTTGAATCTTACTAAGTTGGGCCCAATAACTTTATTTTTACTAGTGTTATGCCTAATATCTTGTGTCTAATAAGTTAGGTATGTAGTCTTGTGACTAACAAGTTGGGCTTAAGCCTTAGTCTCTCTTCTTACCTAATAAGCTAGGGCCCTAATTAAACCAACATCTTGGGCCTTCCCAAATCCATCTAGTATTTTAAACAAATCACTTAGCCCATCAATGCCACTTGTCACTCTTCTATTGGCCTCTTGGCTTCTTTCCTAAAAAATAAATATTGCACTAGAATTTTCTAAATATACTAACTAAGTTGATAATGTAAGCTTCTTTGCCAACTCAAACTCCAAAATTTCCTTTTTCTTAAGAATCACAACTTGTACTTAACTAGGGTCATGGTTACCATGGCCAAGTCCTAAGGAGCTTTTAAGTGGGGCGTTACAAACAACATGCAAAGTTTACATGCTACATACAAATATTATCCAAAGGTAGGTTAGAACCTAACTTACAAATATCTGAAGAAATGAAATACCAACAACAGGCGAGCTGTAAATATATTGCACAAATCATTAGATCAAGTGAAATAATGAAACCCTAATTCGAGAGTGAGTGTGTGAAGTGCTTAGGGTTCATTCCAGTCGGTTCTAGGGTTTCTTCCTTACTTTGTGTGACCTTTTATGAGTTTGGTCCTTAAGGGAAAATCCTAGGCTGAGTGGTGCTTGGGTCTCCTCTAATGATTTGGTCCTTTTAACCCTAGTGGTTACTAGTGTGTGTGATGCATGTATGAGGTACACTTCGTATGTGTCCATCTACTCTCATGGCCAAGAGCTTTATTAGAAGGGAGACCCTTCTCTGAAACCTTAGTGGTGGTCGTGTGTCACCTAGCCCTCCAAAGGTTCTTTTACTCTCATTCTTGCTAGTTGTGGTTCGGTCTCCTTAAGAGAAAAGCCCTAGACTCTCATACTAGATAAGATCTATCATGGTTGAATCCACATTCTATCATCCTCACAACTCAATACAAGGTGACGTTGCACATCTCTTACTCACCCAAACCGAATCCCCTTAGACTAAAGAAAATCCTTGTGAGTGCGTGTGTGATCAAAAGAAAAGAGTGGAGTAGAAGTGTGAAGGTTTCTCACAGTGCTAATTCTTCTAGCGTGGGCTCCTCGCTTCTCTTCTCACCCGTGTGGTTAGATGGTAAGGAATGGTATGGGCATAAGAGGTGTTTGGTTGGAGAGAAAGTAAGGGAGTTAATCTTTCCCTAAGCGTGCAAGAGAGAGAAATGGAGTAAAGGAGAGTGATCTGAAAATGAGAATGGCAAAAATGACTCTTGGGTACAGGCCCTATAAAGGCTCCCCTTAAATACTTCCTCATTTTTCCACACTAGCCCTCCATTTCATCATTATCTCTAACATAGAAAAACCAGAAGTATATGTGCATGGGCGCCATGTGGCACCATGCCTCTTGTTTGGCTGAAACCCTTCCCTTTCTTCCCATTATGAATGCCCTAGCTTTGGAAATATCAAAGCCCTTATGCAAGTGAGTCAAGTGGCATAACTCTTGCCCAAAACCAAAGGCCTTAAATGCCCTTGGCGTGCTCCTCAAATGGTCTAGGTTCAATAAACCATTAAGGGTGTGTTAGTCTTTTGGCCGAAACCCTAAGTGTGTGTCATGGTGTTTTGGGGTTTGGGCATGTGCATGGTTGCCATTTTCCATTTGTCTTCACCTCTCTCTAGCCGACCCTCTCTCTCTTCCTCTTGTCTTCACCTCCCACTAAGATTTATCTTAAATCCTCAAAAGTCATGTGTGCCATTTCCCAAAGCCCTCTCTTCCTTTTCCAGATGATTGCACCCTTCTAGAGACTCTTATACTTAATGCATGCATGACAAATGGCAAAAGAGGTGGTTGGCCTTTCTGGTTGGGTGTGTAGATGCCTTGGCTGAAACCCTAAAGTCTCTTTAAGACTTATGCTTCAAATTTGATATCTTTCCCATGCGCCTCTTCCCATTCCTCATCATTGCATATCCTCTAGGAACTTCACATAAATGCATGGGTGGGACTGTGGCTCTTAGGGTTCCGAAACCCTCTTTTTTCTCTCTCCCTTCTTCCACTTTCATGAACTGGTTCAATGTGGTCTAGGGGTAGGCTTTGCATGTAAGTCATGTGGCGTGTGGGTGGTGCAATGGGCGTATGCCTTTTATGTGTCGAACCCTAGACTTCTCCTTCATCAAATTTGCCTTTTTCTATAATCCTTTAAGCATGCTTGCCAGGTGGCAAAACATGTGCTAAACAAGATGCCCCTTCCCTAGGCTCCTAATGATGGGGATTTTGGAAATCTAAGGCCTTTTTCCATCCCATGGGCACCTCCCCTAAATTCCAAATCCCTAACTAGGGTTTTCTAAACCCTATCCTTTTGGTGGTTGGTTGCCACATGGGCCAATAGGCCTCTTGGTGGCTTGGGCTCCTAAGGTGCTAAGAACAAGATAGAGCCCACATCTCTTACCAAGTGTTATCTACATTCCTACTTGGGCCCAAAATTCTACTGGGTTGCGACCCAAATGATAGGCAAGGACTTGGCTAGGTTCGAGTCGTCACATCCTCCCCCCTTGAGAAAAATCTTGTCCTTGAAATCGGCACTGGACTAAGAAAATAAAATTAAACAAAAAAAAAATATCAACTCACTGGAGGTATCTTGCCTGTTAGTGGCAGTCGAGTCCTCAAATGATGAAGGGGATGGAGCCTCTCCCATTTCTTCCATCACCAAGTCTAGGGACAGATAAAATATCGCATCCAAATTAAGGTTGTAGTGCATATTCAACATCATCTCATTCAGCTTGTACTCTATGATGATTTCATTATCCTCAAAGGGCTGGTCTTTCTCATAGAGGCGAATACAATCAGTAGAGATATCTGATGTCTGAATGGCCGTATACCTTTTATCGCAAGCTTTTGTAGCGCGATTGGTTTCTGCCTCTTGGTTAAGTTTGAGTACCTGCATCCATGTAGCGTCCCTCCATACTACTGGGTCATGTGGAGGTTGTCACTCTTCATGCAGTAACACTCGTCGTGAGAATATGCACCCTCTAAAATCGGCATTCAACACGTGGGTGCAATGATGCTCAAACCTTTCCATTTGTTGCGAATGAGTTGTAATCATTCGATCCCTCCTTTCACTCTAGTTCTTGCGTCTATGCTCCCATAATCCTGGCTACCGACAATGTGGACATACGTTCAGTGGTCCTAGTTCGTGCCCTGCCCTGTTATCACGGGTATGGTATATATGTAATATTACTAACAATCAAGTGAAAATCCACATAAAGTCTTTTCATTCAAACATTCAAAAGTAAGTACAATCACAAAAACATAGAGCTCTTAGCAGTCAATTGGCTCTAAGATGCAAATAAATGAATGTATTTAGTCCTCAATGAGTCATCTCTTTCCCAAGTGGCTTCTTGGAAGTTCATATTGTTCCAAAGTACCTTGACCAGAGGTATCTTCCGATTCCTCAGCTCTTGTTCCTTCTGATCTACAATCTGCAAATGCCACTCCTCATAAGATAGGTTTGGTTGGAACTTAATATTGCTTAGCTCCATTATTACTAGTCTTCGTTCTCTGAATCTCTTTTTCAGAGAAGATATATGAAATACGTCATGTATGCCCTACATTGTTGCTAGTAGATCTAGTCGATAAGCCACGCGCCCAGTCCATTCTATGATTTCATAGGGTCCTACATACCGGGAACTTAGCTTCCCTCTTTCACCAAAATGGACCACTCCCTTCATTGGCGGCACCTTAAGATATACCCGGTCTCCTACTGCATCAGCACACATCGTAGTCCCATTTTGGATGCGTCACTATACACCACATAGGGCTTGTGGGGTTCAGGTAATGCCAAAACTGGCGTTGTAGTCAATCTTTTCTTTAACTCCTAAAACTTTTTTCACATTCCTCCCTCCAAACATACTTGGCGTTCTTCTTGGTTAAAGTCGTAAGAGGTCTCGAAAGTTTAAAGAAACTTTCCACAAATCTCCGATAATACCCAACTAGATCGAGGAAACTACGTATCTCGAGGGCGTTAATTGGCTTCTGCCATTTTGTTATCACTTCTATTTTGGTAGGGTCAACTGCTACACCCTTACTAGATATGACATGCCCTAGAAACTTTACCTTTCTAAGCCAAAACTCGCATTTACTGAGTTTTGCATAAAGTTGGTGCCCTTGCAACCTTTCTAATACAAGTCTCAAGTGTGCCCGGTGTTCCTCATCACTACGAGAGTAGATCAGAGTATCGTCAATGAAAACTACTACAAAGCTATCCCGATACGGCCTAAAGATTCAATTCATTAGATCCATGAATGTTGCTGAGGCATTTGTCAGTCCAAAGGGCATTACAAGGAATTCATAATGTCTATAACAGGTTCGAAATGCGATCTTAAGCACATCTTGCTCCTTGATCTTAAGCTGATGGTATCTCAACTTCATATCTATCTTAGTGAATATCAAGGCTCCTTGAAACTGATCCAAGAGATATTCAGTTCGTGGTAGTGGGTTCTTATTCTTGATGGTCACCTTTTTTAGTTCCCAATAGTCAATGCATCCTCATGGATCTATCTTTTTTCTTCACAAACAATACTGGTGCAACTCATGGGGATGAACAAGTGGAATAAAGCCATTTTCCAAGAGTTCCTCAATTTGGGCCTTCAACTCTTTTAATTCTGCTGGGGGCATTCTATATGGTGCTCTATATACCGAGACAGCTGCTGGTTCCAGATCTATGACAAATTCCATCTCTCTGTCCGAGGATAATCCAGGCAAATCATTTGCAAAAACCTTAGGGAGGTCCTCTATTGTGAGTATTCCTCATATCCCTATTGGTTCCTCCACCTTATCTATTGTAACTAGAAAGTAGGTTGTTGCGCCGTCTCTCGTATACTTATTTGCTTGACAAGTTGTAACCACCAACGGGGTAGTCTTGACTGGCTCACCTTTGTAGCAGATTTTATTTGTGGTAGGTGGTTTGGACACTACCTCCCTCTTTTGAAAATTGATCTTAGCATAATGCTGAAACAGCTAGTTCATTCCTAAAATTATGTCAAATTCCATCAAATGGAAAACGATTAGGCCGGCCTTTAGCACTAGGCCTACCACTTCCAATGGGCAGTCCTTAACTTCACGTGTAAACCCAACTATGGTACCATTCGGAATAGCTACCAAAACCCTCTACAGTAGAGGCTCCGAAGCCAAATCACATAGTCATATGAAAGTAGCACAAACAAAGGACCTTGATGCTCCAGAGTCAAACAAAGCATAGGCCGAGTGTTGCAACAACTTAATCAGTAATCGCTCTAGCGCAATTGCTTTGTCAGCTTCCAAATCTAGTTCTCTTGGAGTGATGGCGTAGACTTTAGCTCTTATCGGGGTCTTGAGGTTTCCACTGGGCGCTGCTCCCTCACTAGGTGTATTCCATGGACAGTCTCAAATTAACTGGCTGGTCTGACCACACTTAAAATAGGCTCCCGTGGTCAATCAGCATTCTCTGATATGCCTTCGCCCACACCTTCGACATGGTTCCAATTGACATGGATTAGGTTATGTCTAACCTTTTAGGGTTGTCTAGGAGTGATGCAAAACAATCATAAAATTCAAAAATTTCAGATCATAATTTATGAAGAAAATAATTTAAAGAAAACTATGCAAAAATCATGATACTATAGTTACTATTCATATGTGAGATGAATAGTGCTTCTGAACTCAAGTTAGAAGCTTAACCATGGTTGGGACCTAGGGGCTTTTGATTCAGCTTAGGTTTAAGGGAAACTAATGATATGGTGTATGTGGGTCCGATTTGGAAGAATGACATAAAATACAAGGCTTTGGTCTTCATGTGTTGGGCTTTTATTGGGCCATATGAACAACTCTTGGTTGTGGGCTTAGGAGTGGGCTTATTCATAGGTCTTATATTTAGATTTATAGGGACTATCTTTGGCCTCAAAGGTCCACTAGGTTGGGTCCTAATCTTGGGTCTTTCTTAGATTTGGCCGATAACCTTCACTCTTACTAAGTTAGATAGCCTAATGACCAATACATTGGCCCTAATATCTATTGTCCTTTATGAAGGGCGTAATATTTTAATTCTCCCAAGTTGGGCCTAAGGCTTTTAAATCTATCCTTAGCCCATCCATTTGCCATGTGTCATACCACTATTGGCCTTTTGGAATTTATTCTTAGAATTACTAAAACACTAAAATCTTCTAATAATTCTAACTAAACCAATGGTGTAAATTCTTATTCCAATTAAGCTATAACATTTTCTTAAAAAAAATCACAACTAAGCCTAGCTAGGATTTTAGGAGCTAAATCCAAGTCTTAAGGTAATTTTAAGCTGGGTGTTACAAAATAAATGTCACCTTCCCTTTGGAATTTTGCATATATTTGTGAATAAAGTGCGAAATGTGATTTGCGAAGGAATCGGAATGCCAAATTTTATATTCTCGTCAATGAACCTCGAGATGAGTCCAAAAGAGAACAAATAGCTATCATTTTGAGGTTTGTTGATAAAGATGGTTTTACTAGAGAACGATTTTTTCATATTGTGCATGCCAATTATACCATGGCACTAACTCTAAAAAAAAATGAGATATGTGTTGTTCTTTCTCGTTACAAAACAATAGATACGATCTAGGGAAGTTGGAGAGCTTGGGCCAGCCGTCTATTACATAATCTAAGTCAGCCCTCCATGAAATTAAGGAAGGGAAACTACTATTCTTTTAGGTCTTGACCACGTAATCAAAGACTTAAAAGGGTCTCTGAAGTGGAATGTTTTTTATGTGTTGGACGGATGACCATGTTACCAGATGAACTGCTTTGCTAGACTTGTGTAATGCCACCTGAAAGGCCTTATTTAAGATAGAAGAATGAGGTTCAAGCAAGAGACTATGGGTTTTGGACATCCAAATTGAGAATATTTGAGGTTAGAGATTTGATGGTGGAAGTAATATGCGTGGTGAATGAAATGGGTTACAAGCTTTATTCCTTAAAGATTGTTCCTATGCATATTATGTGCATTGTTGGGCTTATAAACTACTATTAACTTAAGTTGCAACCTCTAGAGAAGCCAAACATGTTCTTTAGTTCTTTATCCATTTGACATTCATTATCAATATTGTTGTTAGTTATTCTAAATGTAATGATGAATTACAATCTATTCAAGCTGCTGAAATTGAAAATTTGATCGCCTCTAGTGAGCTGGAGATATCAGATGGGGATCTCATTTTAAATTTGTTTGCAGCTTGATGAGAATGTTTGGTGCTACTTAGTCAATTATCAATACTATCTAAAATTAGGAATTAAATTATTCTCAACGTGGTAACGTTGAAGTGGCTTACATATATTAATATCATTTAAATTTATTCTGATATTACATATAATTAAGAAAATCATCAGAATCACTAATGCACTTTCCCAATCTTTGTAACAAAATTCCCAAGACATTGTGAGTGCCATTAGCCTAATTTTAACTATAAAAGTACTCATTCAAAAGTTGAGAGATGATGGGTGGGAGTCTTTAATTACTGATGTTAAATCATTTTATGAACAACAGAAAATTGATATGCCTGATATGAATAGTCATTATACTAGAGCTCCAAGTAAATCTCATCATCAAGTTGACAAGTCATTGACAACAATGAAGCATCAATTTAGGATTGATATATTTACTGCTACAATATACTTCCAATTACAAGAATTGAACAATATAATTAATGACATTACAATGAAACTTCTTATTCTTAGTGTTGCTTTAAACTCTTAAGGCTAAAGGTGCATACAAATCTTTTAAAATTGATGATATATGCAAATTGGTTGAGAAGTTTTATCCACAAGATTTTACTTAGTAAGAAAAATTCATTTTGAGAATTCAATCGCAGCATTATGAGCTTGAAGTGCTAACACATACAGGTTCTCAAGATATGTCTACATTATCTGAGCTATGATGAGGACTAGCAATTTCAGAAAAGTCAAAGATTTATTATTTGATTGATATGTTAATTCGTCTAATATTAACTCTTCATGTTTTTACTACTACTATTGAGTGAGCATTTTTCGTCATGAGAATTATAAAAACTAGATTGCATACTCGAATAGAAGATGAGTTTCTTGCAGATCATTTGCTAGTTTATATCGAAAAAGAAATTATCAAGAATTTCATTTTAGAGATGATAATAGACGAATTTTTTTTCCATGAAATATCGTTGTGGATCCTAATTTGAAAGGAAAATCCTAAGTTTTTATTTCAATTTCTTTTCTTTTTATAAAGGTCTCTAGCAAAATTGTTGAGATCGAAAGATTCAAAGCAGGAGAGATAGATAGAAAATCAGGAAAGTTCTATTGCCAGATGTGTGATCCTACCCCTTTGTTAGAGCCCACGTCGGTAGATCTTCCAATATTTCTCTCTCTAGAGCACTCTCATTGTATTAGCTAAAAGCTAAATCTAATTAGTATTTAACTATTAAAGAGTAAAATATGCTCACATTGGATTAGTCAAATTCCAAATATTTAGAATTTAGCTACAGTGACTTTCAAAAGTTTTTTCAAATTTGAAAGTTATTGTACAAATATCAAATACATATTTTATTAATTATTTCTCTCTCCCTTTCTTTCTATCACATATTTTATCACAATTAATATATTAATTTAACTTAATGATATATTAATTTAATAAGAACATGATTATTAATTAACATATAATAAGTAGAATAGTAAAATATGATAAAATTAAATAAATTAGTAATTAAAAAAATTAAATATTTTTGAAATTATTAGTTATTCATTACCATATAATGAATAAATGTATAATCTAATATGGAGATTTGATGTGAATAATTAAAACTAAATTCATCTTATATTATTTTATTGTTATATAATAAAAAAATAGCTATTTCAATATGGAGATTTATGTGAATGAAATAGTTAAAAGTTAAATTTTTCTTATATTTATCAAAATTGTCCTTTAATTTTGACTAATTCAATAAAAGTGCTCTTAAAGATCGAGCATGACATATTTTTTTGTTCCCAGACTCCATTCTGAAATGCAAATGATAAACGATTGTACAATATATGTGGTGGAGTTAAAAAAAAGTACATTAGTATACCTTTTTTTTTTTGAGTAAACAAACGTTCTTCATTCATTTAAATCAGGTGATGGATACAAGGAGGGACTCCCTCCATTGAAATGCTCTCCTCAGAGAGTTTTAGTGCATCCTTTGCTAGACAATGAGCAATACAATTGGACAACCTAGAAATGAAATGTACAGATCCGAGAGACAAACTTTTTAGTTCTTCTTTGATATCTTGTATGATCAGACCTGTTGAGCTCCAATCCACTGTCTCGCTATTAATGTCTTTCACCACACTCAGGGCATCCCCTTCAAGTATTAACCTTGTTATTCCTAGATTCTTACAGAACAAAACTGCTCTGAGAGCCGCCACTGACTCAGCTAGTTTGGGGTCGGGAAACAACTTCCTTGGAGCTCTTAGTGTTGCTATTATTTTCCCTTCCCAGTTTCTTACCACCACACCTATCCCCACTCTACAGCTAAGTCGATCAACAGAAGCATCCCAATTGGCCTTATAGTCATTCATCGGGGCTCCAGGATTCTATATCGGATGGCCTGCCATGTTCTCCTAACAGTTTGCTATAATTTGACCCAGGCAATGATATTATTAATGTCTTAGGATATGAGAGATGATAGTGTTTTAAAGAATCAGTCAATATTAATGCTGGATATATTGATATTGGAGTCTAGGCATATGGTTGTAAAACAACACTATTGCTCATACCCCAAAATCTCAGTTGTCTACCTCTTCTTCCACATGCATATTTCCTGTAAACACCCAAATGAAAAGGATATTTAGCATTACTTAGGCTCCATTCAAAACTTTTTGAAGATACTTTGTCATCCTAGAAAATTTTATACCAATTTAAATACTCCAACATGAACAATGAAGTTCTACTAGGATATTGCCTTATCTTCGCACATAGGGTTGTGATAAGCATAAAAGACTAAAACAATTGGAAAATATTGTTTTTCGTGACGAATTCTAAACTCGTGATATGACGTGGTGTGAAATGAAATGACATGTCATGATGTGACATGTAAGTATGACTAACAACATGACATAGCATGACATGCAACAGTTAAACATGGCATGACATAATATAACATATAACAAGTAATTTCATACATTAAAATAAAATATGGCAAAACATAACATTAATATATAGATATATATATATATATATATATAACTTAACCAATATCAATGATGGTCTTACCACCAAACACACATAAATACCCTGAAAATAAGTTAGAGGCATAACATAAAAAAGCGCAAAATAACAAAAATTGTAATGAGATATTTTTAAAGGTTAGAAACTCCTTACTAACATACTTAAAAATATAAAATCACTTATAGCAAAATTATCATTTTAAACCTCTATATGTGGGAAATGACGTTTTATCTCTAATTTAAGGATTTCGCTTCCTAACTCTATAATTCATCAAGATTTACAGTTCTCATGTAAATTTTATCCTAAATCTAAATATCTAATTAGAAAATTTTAAAGCACAACATAGTTGTAAGAACCAAGCATAGGCCGAAATATACAAATGCTAAAATTCTTGATTTTTGTTGCAATTCTTTCAAACTCTAACTTTCATGCTAAAATCGAATCATGAAACATACAAAAATCATATCCTATGCCTTAATATCATGCTAGGCCATTAACAAAACTCATATCGTAAAAATTACAATTTCTTTTATGCCAAAACATCAAGTGTTTTGACAACAAAGAACAACCCATGATGTTCTTGATTTATCCTTCAAATCAATTCCAACAACTCAAAAATTTCAAAAACATACACTTAACATGTTCATAAATCAATTCTAATAAATATCATGCTTGAAATAAAAGTCAAAAGTCAAAAATCACATAACATGAACCAATATAATCAGTTTCCACATTATTCCAAAACCGAGTACTATATATTTTGGTTTTTTATCAAACCACTAGATCTAAATTTTCCTTGAAGTAAATCATAAAAACAAAACATCATATATTTCATATTCAAGTCCTAAAATTTATCTAAGCATTAAACTCAAGATCACATGGAAAACATTACATAGAAACACAACAAAACCCGTGAGCCTTAAGTTTGTGTTCCAACCAGACCTTAAGCATGTATAAAAATTAATTTCTTCAATATCACAAAAAAAATCTTCAAAATAAATTCCTAACAC
Source organism: Juglans regia (assembly GCF_001411555.2). Taxonomy (NCBI): domain Eukaryota; kingdom Viridiplantae; phylum Streptophyta; class Magnoliopsida; order Fagales; family Juglandaceae; genus Juglans; species Juglans regia. The sequence continues at coordinate 19,455,436 of NC_049910.1, read as the reverse complement.
ATAGATCAGAGTCCTAATAAGAACATATGTGGAGATCAAGACCATAGAAGCATGCTTCCATAACAACAAATCCAAGATTTCTCAAACCAGAAACTGTTTCTACACCAATAGTTTCCAACTTTCTAGATTTATACAAAATTCCTACTAAAAACTTTCAACATATAATAAATCTAAATTAACATTCCATGTTAATATGTTACATTTAAACCATAAAAATATCAGATCGAGATCTTGCCAAGACCTTCATAAACAAAATCAAAGAATCACACACTATCTAAATCATCACCTATTATGACCTTTGCATGCATAAATAGATTTTTCACCAAAAAAACGTCTGCAAAAACTCTCACAAAGTATGCCAATGGAATCTAGACTCAAAGAGGAATAACTTATATGCAAAGATTTTTGTAAGAATCTAATTACAAAAGCTTTGAAAAAGTCAAGCAAGAAAGGTCAAAAAATCATCTCAAGTCTCTCCATGAAAGTGAATCAAAAGTGACAAATGCCTAAGAGACAAGCCATGGATGAGTGCACATGGTGGAGCTTTTATGTAACACCCTGTTTTTTAGGGTATTTTTAATGAAGAAATTATTTTTATTGATTCAAAATTTATTCTCTTGTTTTAAAATTATTGGATTTTAATTGGGTTATTTTATGATTTTTTTAGTTTACGAAAATTAATTTTTTTGAAGTGCTTTCTTTAAATTAATTATTGTTATGCGTTTAAATTTCTTCTCAAATGAAATTAACCTATTATTGGGTTTAATTATTTATTTTCATTGTAATCACTGCGTTTAAATTATTTTATTTCACTTGCTGTTTTAAAATCGTTTCCGTTGGATCATTTTTTGTGACCCAAGATGTGAGGATTGGACCTCATTTCTTTCCTTACATTTTCTCTTTCCTCTTTTCTTTTTCTTCTTTTTCTTTTTCTTCCTTCTTTTCTTTCTTTTCTTCTCTCCCCTGCTTCTCTCTCGCACGCGATGCCAGCCATCTCTCTCCCTCCGTCCGATTCTTCCTCTCCTTCCAGCGCCGCTGTGAGCCGGCGGTGACCGACACCGCCCGGCCCACCGTCTTCCCTAGCCGCCGACGAAGCCACCCCTCGATTTCCAGCCCCAGCCGCGCCGCCGTTAGCCACCACGAGACCATTGAAGCCGCGGCACCTCTTGTGCCGCTGCACCACCGTCGCACCACCGTTGGCCACCATTTCGTCACCACTTCATCGTCGACCTCCAAGCAACCCATTGGACCCAACCCCACCTCCGATTCATCACCGGTGAAGCACGTCCAACTCCATTTCCGTTTTAGATATTTTTGGCCTTAAACCACCCTTTGCGCCGCCACTCACGGCCAACCATCACCACCACTAGCTTCACCGACATCCCTAGGCACTATCCTATCAATCTCGGGTTTTCGTTTGCACCCGTTGAAAAGTGGGTATCTGTGACCCACGGCCACAGTGTATTTTGCACTGTTCTGCAGCTGTTTTTCCACTTCTTGCACCTTCGTGATCCTCCAGAATTTATATTGTAGCATTGTAAGTATTTTCCAAAGAATTCTGGTGAATTTAATGTATTTTTGCACTAGCACATTACACTGTATTTAATTGCTGATTGGTTTTGCCGGACTGAGTCCGAGGAGTAACAGGGTTGATTGGATTGGGTGATGGAGTTGTTAGTATGATTGGTTTAGACTATGAGATTTGTTGGCTGTTCGGGTTTAAATATTGGTGTTTTGTGTATGACGTGGGTTGTGGCGGATATTGGTGATTTTAGGAAGTGATGATATATTTTGAGATTACGAAGGTTTTAAGTTTTGAGAAATTTAAAATAGGTTATTTAAGAAACTTAGGCTTAAATATCGAAATACATGATTGAGATTGAGATTGAGATTGAGATTGAGATTGAGATTGAGAAATTTATACAAATTATTGAGATTGAGGTTGACTTTTTTAAAAACTCTACATATTTTGTGATGAAATGAAAACTTAAGAAAAATCAACATCGGTCGTTTATTTGCATCACTCATGAAACCTGTACGAAAAAAAGAAAATATTTTTCTGACATGCATTGTGTAGACATGAGCAATATTTGACATATTTCTAAAATATACAAAAGAGCGAATATGATATCATTGAGATTTTTATGCATGTGATATGAAATGATTTTGATCTGTTTTTGATCAAATTGAAATGATATGAATATGTTTCGCACGTGTTTTGATATGATATGGATATGATAAAACTTTGGCATACTTATATGTTCTGAATATGGTTCTGAGATGATGATACCGGTTCACGTGATATGGTTGGTACCACCATGATATGATATAATAGGAGTGCACCCACTTTGGAAACAAAGTGGTCTTTCTACGTGTTCTTTCCTGTGTGCACACTCGGGACTCCGAGATTGAAAAAAGGGAAGTTCACCACATGATACATGCCTGGTTTGGCCACCGGGGATAGCACAACCCTACCACGGGAATTAAACATGGTATATGATATGATATGATAAAATGAAGATGTTCAGTTATGTTATGCCAAAGCGCTTTTGAATATGAAATGGATCCTTAAATATGAATTGTTGATTGAGTATGAAAAGATTGAAAAGTCGCTCTGATTTTCTGATAACACGTTTTACTGAGATCTGCATATAAAAATAAAATGTTTTTGCTTCTGCATACTGAACTTCCTGAAAAGGCTTATGTTTACATACTAGTATATGTTCTCTGCTTACTGAGTTGTTGATAACTCACCCCTTATCTCCACAATACTTTTCAGATGATTTGAATGTTTCAGTTGAGGATCAAGGATATGGAGCATGGGTGAGAAGAGTTAAGAATGATGGTTTAAGCATAGAAGGTTTATATGGGTATTGAGGATTTTCATTCAGTAAGTTTGTTGTGCTCTGATGATGTGATTTGTTGGGAGATTGATGTTTTTATTAAATTTTGTATTGTCTTAGAATAGTTATTCTGGAGTAATTGATGTAAATATATGAGTATTTTGTGCGATAGAGAAAAATTAAAATATGTACTATATGGGAGGAAAATGATTTTTAAGTGACATGAGTTAACTCTCCAGACCCTCGGGGACGGGGCGTTACATTTTCAATTGGCCTTAATTGGCCTAAATCGATTGGTTCAATAGGGTTTCAGAGTTAACAAGCCCAAATCTAATTTTTATTGGCCCAATAAAATTACTATGGTATAAAAGAATGGATAAAGGTGTAATGAAATGAAATTTAATGGTTAATAGCATGTGAAAATGATTTAATCAAATGATTAAACACTAAACTAAACTGGCTACATTTAGGGTTTGGGGTAACCATTTGGGGTTTGGGTAAACAATTTAAGATTTTGAGTTTCACCAAGATTTTGGTCTTTCAATTAAATCTCAAATACTTAGGATTTCACTAGGGCTGAAACCCTATTTAGTTTGGCACAAAAATGAATGGTTGGATGGAATAGTGTGTTTGGCTTAGGTGACATGATCACAGCATTTGATTTTCTTTCATTTCCTTTACATTTCCATCTCATGGTTACTTTTGGTGCCAAGTGTGGCTAAGATCTTGCCATGTGTCCAAATGAAACTTCTCTAAACTGATTTGGAAACGATTTGAAAATGATTGGACTGTGTGCTAACACTAGTGTTACTATTCACTCTGAAAATATTGAAAATAACTTTGCACCATAAAATCCTAAATAATCCTATAAAACTCGGAGTGTAAATTTCAACTCCTAAGCATCTTGAATAAATCAAAACATGTTTTCGAAAAACTATCATCCAAAAATGAAATCGTTTTATTGTGTCATAAAATATTAAATATTCATCTGAGACTAATAGCGCAAACCGTTTCTAATTCTCACACTCCTAAGTACCTCAAATAAATAAAATCGCATTTATGTCACCAAAGTGGGTAAGAACTGACTACGTTGATAGACTAAAATCTACGCAACTGCTCGATTCATGAGACCTTTATGGGATTTTCAAAACGTTCCTAAAGTCTAAAGAAATTCATCTACTGAATTTCTAATGGGCTGTTACAGTTACCACGTAAGGGGAATAGGGATAACAAAATGAATCTCAAGGAGGGTACATTACTAGTCGACCATACAAATACCCTTTTTACAAAAATCTGAGATTAAAAAAATAGTGAAAGAATTGCACGATGCAGGAGTGGTTAGAAGTAGCTAGTTTCCATTTTCTTCACCTATACTTTTAGTGAGGAAAGTTGATAGATCATGGCACATGTGCATTGATTATAGGGCACTTAATAGGAAAACAATGAAGGATAATTTTTCCATTCCTATTATTGATGAATTGTTGAATGAGCAGTGTGGAGCAACAATTTTTTCAAACTAGACCTCAAGTCTGGATACCATCATATTTGTGTTAGGGAGGGTGATATTGAGAATACTGCATTCAAAACACACCAAGGCACTATGAATTTTTGGTTATTCCTTTTGACTTAACCAATGCTCTGGCCTCTTTTCATGCCTTGATGAATGAGGTATTCCAGCATTTATTAAGAAAAATTGTTATAGTTTTCTTTGATGATATATTGACATATAACATGAACAAGGAAGAATATTTACGACACTTATCAATGGTACTAGAAATCTTAGCAAATACCACACTTCTTGCTAAGAGAAGTTAGTGTAAGTTTGGTTACGAGGAGATTGACTATCTTGGACACTTAGTTTTTGCTAGAGCGGTAAGAGCATATCCATCCAAGACTAAGGCTATGATTGAATAGCCTTTACCAAAATACATTAAGTCTTTAAGGGGGTTTCTGTGACTAACTAGATATTACAGAAAATTTGTGAGAAGCTATGGTTTGATCTCTGGTCCACTCATTGAATTATTGATGAATGATGCCTTTATTTGGGGGTCTAAAGCTTCACAACCTTTTGAGGCATTAAAACAGGCAGTAACCAACCCACTTGTTTTAGCCTTGCCTATTTTTTTAGGCCTTTTTTGATCAAGTGTGATGCATAAGAATGGGGTATTGGGGCTATGTTGATGTAAGATGGAAGACCCTTGGCATACCTAAGTCAAGCCTTAAAAGGTAAGGCATTGGACTTATCCACATATGATAAAGAACTTTTAGCATATTGGTGTTGGCTATAAAGAAGTTGAGACCTTACCTTTTGGGGACTACTGTTGTTATAAAAATTGATTAATAGAGTTTAAAATTTTTGTTGGAGCAAAAGATAGGGACCCCATCACAACAAAAATGGATAAGCAAGTTACTTGGGTGTGATTTTACCAATGAATACAAGAAGGGTAAAGAGAATGTGGCTGCAGATGCTCTTTTAAGAAGGGATGAGGTTATAGAGAGCTTGTCTGCTATCATAGTTTTGGATCCAGTGTGGTTTCAAGATTTAAAGGCTTCTTACTTGCAGGATGAACAAGTTTATGAGATTTGCAGAAACTTACAACGGGGTCTGCTACAGATCAAATCTTTGAAGTAAAAAAAAAAGGGCTATTATTTAAGAAATGAAGATTAATTTTGTCAGCTCTATCTCTTTTGAAGGAACGATTGTTGCAGTTCATGCACAATATTTCTTTTGGGGGACATTCTAGATATAAAAAATCTTTGCATCGAGTCAAGGCAAATTTTATTTGAACTGGAATGAGGAGGGACATTAAGAAGTCTATTAGAAAATGTGCAGATTTTTAAAAGTACAAGGTGGAGAATTTGCAAGTAACTGGCTTGTTACAACCATTGCCAATTCCCACTAGATCGTGGAGTGATATCTCTGTGGATTTTATCAGTGCCCTTCCTGTCTCAAAATTTTTTTTTGTTATTTTTGTAGTGGTTGATTGATTTACAAAATCTGTTTATTTTTTGCCATTATCTCATCCTTACAATGCAGCTTCAGTGGCTAAGTTTTTTATTTTTAAGATCTTCAAGTTACATGGTATACCAATAGCAATTGTAACAAATAGAAATGTGACTTTCCCATCTAATTGAGGATGGTAGAATGCATGGCACTAAGTTGCATTTCAGCTCTACCTACCGTCCTCAATTAGATGGGAAGACTGAAATAGTCGACAAGTGTGTGCAGCAGTATCTTAGATGCTTTGTGTGTGTGAGACCAAAGCAATGGGCTCATTGGCTTCCTCTCGCAGAATGATGGTATAACACATTAGTCCACACTTCAACCATAATTACACCATTTGAGGCATTGTATGGTGTTCCACCCCTACCATTTGAGACAGTCGATTCTAAGTTGAAATCAAGGGTAGAAATTTTAATGTTGTTGAAGAAGAATCTCCTAGCTGCTCAATCTAACATAAAACAACAATATGATAAACACCACTGACAAAAGCAATTTCAGGTTGGAGATTCAGTGTATTTGAAGTTGCAGAAGTATAAACAATAGAGGTTGGTTCAAATTGCTAATCCTAAGTTAGCAGCAAGATGTTGTGGCCAATTTAAAGTTCTGAAACTCATTGGGGAAGTAGCATATAAACTGAAAATGCCACAAAATTCATCCGTCTATCCAACTTTCCAAGTCTCAAGATTGAAGAAACATGTTGGACCAACAACTAATATTTCATCCTCATTTCCATTACTTGATTCTCATGGGGGGTTGAGGACAAAACCCAAGGCTATATTTCAAATTAAGAAGAATGCCTTCCCTTAACAACAAACCATTGATTGAGTTATTGGTTAAATGGAGTGGGGCTCTGAGTAAGACTCATCTTGGGTTCCTGTGGAGCAGTTGCGAGCTCACTATACCGTGTGGGCAAAGTCTTTCGATGAGGGGGAAACTTGTTATGAGCATTACAGTGGCAGTGGCATGGATGGAAGTGCATTGGAAGAATAGTGGAGGCATGACAAGGGGGAGTTAAGAGGAATTCACGGAGTTGAGAGTTAGTATAACTCAGCTGAGAGGCACGTGATTCATTAAACATGTAAATTTACAAGGTAACCTCATCTACTGTAAATAGATTACATGAATATCCTTCCCAACTGTAATGAGAATAACGACCTCCATTGTTGTATAAATACTCATAAAACTTTCATTGTAAAAGGCATTCAGAAAAGTCAATAAAGATTCTATTATTGTAATTTGCGACGAGTCTTGGAAGTGAAAAATTAAAAATGTATGTTGTGACCATAGCTTGTCGCCTGAAAAAGTGGATAGTTCATCTCAAATAGCGATGCATATTATTCATGAAACCGGTCCAGCGTTATAACTACCACACATTTCTGGCGCTTTGTTTTTCCTTTGGAAGAAGTATATTATTGTTACAATTTTTCAAGAGAAATGTTTTAAGTACAAAGAAATTCTATAAAAGTAAACGTCCAACAAATTAATGTTGCTTGATATGGTACGTTAAATTGTAATGTTACTTTTATTATAAAGTAGATCTAACGTACTATCATATTAAATCATGTCAGTTTATGAGTTTACTTTTTTGAAATCTCTTTGTACTGCACTTCTCTTTTTCTATGGCCGAAAGCTGAACACCGCTAATTAAGCCTAATTTTGTTGTAGTCAAAGCTATGTACGTACATATGAGATCTAAGAGGAGGAATATAGAGTTAAATTTATGATCTACTTGGAAGCCTACATTTGACAACCATATTTCATAACCATCAGCAAAAATCTCTTTTAATTTCCCCATTTTTTGTCTAGAAGTTCTTTATCTTCTCAAATGAAAAAAAAAAAAAAAAAAAAATAGTAGTGTTTCCTAAAATGTAATAGTCAAATATATAGTACTATCGTTCTTATACTAAATATATACCTAATTAAATATATACTTATGATATGTACATGATCAAGATCATAAAAAAGTAAGGACCCATATATGTTTAATTAGCATGGTTTCTTCATTAGTTAACAACGAAAATAGGGAAACCCCCATGGCTTGGGCATAAATTACAACTAGGACAAACTGCGCGCGCAGACAGAAAGACGGGAAAAAAAAAAGTCACATGGAGTTTCATAAAAATAATGCATTGATCGTTATTTAAGAAAAAAAACAACAACAAGAAACATGGAACATTACATGATAGAACAAGCATTAGGGTTATCATCACTGAAAGCGGTACTGGTTTGATACCCAAAAAGGGTGGAATTATGAGAAGTAGGATTGTGATAGTAAGAAGCATGAGCATCGCCGTCGTAGCCGTGCTTGTAGTAGTTGTAGGAAGAGGCAGGCCGGGGGGCATAAAGATTCATTGGCCCGTTACAATAATATTGCTGTTGATCCGCACTGTAATTATTACTGTGGTGGAAGTGCTCCGGATTGTAGGGCAGCTGCCACAGTTCGGCCCTCCGCCCGGTCTTCCTCACTGTCTTAAGAACTTTCTTTTGGTCTGCCCATCCGGTGACCGTCACTTTCTGCGTCGCCATGTCTATGTCAACGTCGTCCACGCCTGCATATATACATACAAATTAGTTAAGGATCGATGAAAATAAACTTGATTATTGGAGCATGATACAGAACCCGATTTCATGATCATGTTAGATCGATACGTACCTTTTAGTTTTAGAAGCGTATCTTTTACCTTGCTTTCGCATCCAGCGCAGTCCATGTGCACTCGCATCTCTATGGACTGAATGAAAATAAATAGAATTTTAGGACACACCAAATTGAACAGAAACAGATCAGACTGCAGGTAGATATATCATTAGTTTGCTTACTGTCATTTTACTTGTTGTAAATGCTTCTGTCTCTCTCCCTCTCTCTCTCTCTCTCTCTCTCTGATCTCTGAACAAGAAGCAGGTGTCCGCGTGAAGGGGTCGAGAATGTTGGACGAAGAAATGTATGAACTCCAAAGCTATCGAGCTAGGCTCAGGCTCTCTGTTTGAGTTGCAGTGTATAAGCTATTTCACAGTTTTAGAATATAAGAGGCAAATGACAATGGAGTGACCTCTATATATACATATATAGCAATGGAGTGACCTATATATATATAGTTATGATCCGCTAGCTGTTTTGCTAGATCTCTTAATTTCGTACTGCACACTCATGAATGCGTCATTATCATTTATTTTTCCATTAATGCACCGACTTTCACGTATAATTATTGTCTTGTGGGCCGGATATTGTAGGGGTTTCAAGCAAAGGAGGTATTACTTCGGATGGATCCCTTTCCAAAACCAATGGGGCACGAGTAGCCACGTGCTAATAACATGTAGTACTCCGCCATTTCTTGCATGAGCATCCATACCAGCGACAAGCATTGGAGATTGGCGTTGACTTCATGCATATATGGTACTATATAACATAATGTAAATATAACATGGGAATTGACTTTTATAGCTTAATTAATACCTTAGCAAATATTATATATATATATACATCATTATTAAGTTAAGATAACAGGAGCATAACTTTGTGCTTAAATTACATCTTATATATTAATAATTAGTACCTTCAATATTAAGGTGAAGTGGAAAAAATATCCTCTCTATTAATTTATTTGAAATGAATAATACATTTTAGTTTAAATCATGAGATATTTTGGATATATATACATATATATTCTCTTAATTTTGATCATTATATATCAACCCGAAGATCGAATATATATATATATATATACACACACACACATACGTTATTTCTCTTAATTTCATGGTCACTTTATTAGCTGGGATAGATCAGTACCAATATCTATACGTATGTAAGCTTCAAAAATGGTCGAATATATCGGAAGTGAATATATAATACTCATGGATTAATTATAAGGCCATTATAATTTAATGCTGCGCTAGCTGGTACGTACTTATATATAATCATTAAGCATTACTTATACATATATATGTACATATATATGTACATATATATATAGATACACACACATATGTATATATATGTATATATATATAGTACTTGATCGTGGAAGTTGAGAGAAATGCACATGATAGCGACCTTACCGGATCATGTTTTCAGCCTTATTAATTTTCCGTCAACACGTGAAATTAAACTTTCCCATACTGAAGCTAATTATAAATTAGGCAGGTTTTTTTATATCAATTCCTAGTCGAAGTACTTATATATTGGTCAAAGGTTGATGTCTTGCTAAGTACTTGTGATTTTAGGATTTTAGAGAAGCAGAAAATAGAATAATGAAATTTAGCAAATGCATGCAAATTATACAAGGAGGACCATATCTGTAACACCTCGTATTTTAGTGTAATTTTTTTTACTGAAGGGATTTTTATTATTTATTCAAAAATTTATCCTTCTATTTTAAAATTGGTTGGATTTTTTTAGTGAGTTTATTTCTATGATTTTAATTTGTTAAATTGGTGAAAATTATTTTATTGTGTGCCTTCTTGATATTTATTTATTGTTATGCATTTAAATTGCTTTTAATATTTAAATTAATCACTGGGTGATTTAATTATTTCAATTTGACTTTACCATTACGTTTAAATTATTTTATTTAACTTATGGTTTTAAAATCGTTTCCGTTGGATCATTTTCGTGACCCAAGTTATGAGGATTGGACCTCATTTCTTTTCCCCTCTTTTTCTTTCCTCTCCTTTTCTTTTCCTTTTTTTTTTCTTTTCTCCTTTTTCCTTCGGTTTCTTCTCTCCTGCGCGATCTCTCTCTCTCCTCTCCTCCGCCGTGCGACTTCGGCCTCCACCCAGCCCACCGCCGTCGAGCCGCCGTGGTCGACACCGCCCCCTCCTTTTGGTTCCCCTGCCGCCGGCGACCTCACCCTACCAACCTCACTTCCATCCGAGCCACCGTTAGCCTCCACGCACGGCTTGAAGCCGCGGCCTTCACCTCCTTCGCGCGCCGCCGTCGCGCCACCATTGGCCACCATCTTCCTACCACTTCATCCCCGACCTCTTGGCAACCCAATGGACCCAACCCCGGCTCCGATCCGTCACCGGTGAAGCACAACCAAGCCCATCTCCGATTTCGGCCTTTTTGGCCTAAAACCACCCTTTGCGCCGCCACCCACGGCAAACCACCACCACCATTGGCTTCACCGACCTCTCTAGGCCCTACCCTATCATTTTGGGGTCTTCGTTTGTCTCCGTTGAAAAGTGGGTATTTGTGACCCACGGCCACAGTGTATTTTACACTGGTGTTGCTCAGACGTCGCCTTTTTCAGCTTCATGATCCTCCGGAAATTATCATATAGCGCTGTAAGTATTTCTCCAAAGTATTCTCATGAATTTTATGTATTTTTGCACTAACGCTTTTCACTGTATTTTTTGGCATGCCGGACTGAGTCGGAGGAGTACGGGGGTCGGATGAATTTGTGATTGGAGTTGTTGGTTTGATTGGATTGGATTGGATTGGATTGGTTATTGGTTATTGATGGATTTTGGATTGGTTGGTTCATGTGCATTTCATGCATGTTCATGTTTGTAAAGGAAAACTGGGTTTTCGTGTATTGCATTCATGTTCATGTGTTTATGAAAACTGGGTTTTCATGTGAGAATGGAATTTGGGTGCGTGCGTATCACGACCCCAAGCCGAGATGGGGCATTATCTCGGTGGAACTCCTCTGGTTACTCGGGAGCGGAATAAACTGAGTAACGTCCCCTGGATTGTCGCTGGGCGACAATGGGATCGGACGAGTGATTCGTGCTGACTCCGTGGTCCTTCTGCTGGCGGGGACTAGAGGATGTCTGGCCATGTACGCGCTGGGCGCGGAACTGGGCATCGCTCGTTGTGTAGTGGATGTACCCACGAACGTGTTGGGCGCGTAAGTGGGCATCGCTACAAAGCCCGGGTGTGCGGATGACCCATAGGGGAGATCATGGTGCATACACTAAAAATGGACTATTTTCTGGGAAAATAGCGTGTGTTGGATTTTGTGTAATTCATTTTCTGGGAAAATGTTTTACGGATTATTTTTGGGCCAAATGGGATTTTTGGCGTGTGTTGGAAAATTAATCATTTTCGGGGAAAATGATATTTTGAGGAAAAATATATATTTCTTCATATGCATGCATGTTGGTGGCACTAATGCATTTTATTCCTGAGATTATTTTTGGGTTATACTTACCTGCGGTACCATTCTGTGGTAACGCAGATTTTGATGCAGATGAGGAGGAGGAGGGTGAGCCTGAGGAGACGGCTCCGCCCGAGGAGTGATCTGGGATCACTAGCTTGTTATTTTATTTTACCCTTCTGTACTTTCGGGACATGTGTTAATTTTATTTTGGATGACTGTATAACTGCTTTTAAATCTTTACTGATGTTTACTTGTGTTTAAATTCTGGTACTTAGTTGACTAATCCGCTGCGTTGTTGTTGTACACCGTTGCATGTACACACACTTGGCACTTTCGTTGGGATGTGTGGCCGTGTTGTCATCATCCCGGCGTCTCGATTCCCGTGTTTTCCTTACATGGGGGTCGGGGGCGCCACAGGTGGTATCAGAGCAGTTCGGCTCTGGGTAAAACCACATGTCCCATAGGTGCAGTACCAGAAAGTTTTAAAAGTTGTGATTTGAAAATTATTTAATTTAAAGTTTGTGGTTTTTATTGGTTTTATTTAGTTATTGTATACTACTTGTTTATTTATTTATTTCATTGTTTTATTTTATGGTATGATATTTTATTTGTTTTAATTATTTTATTGTGAACTACTTTATTGGGTTTATTCATTTCATCGTATGCTATTTTATGTATGAAATTTTAATTGTTATGATTTGATTTTGTTTTGTTTTGTTTTGTTCGGAATTGAAAGGCGGGTTAAGGATTACGCTATGACAGGAAGATAGTATGACTGGGAAGGCCATTGTTAGGCTTGAATATTTGATGTAGTAGGCTTGAACTCTTGGTGATTGGTTTGTTTTAATATCGAGGCTCGAACATCATGGTCAGGGTGAACTTTTTGGAGTAGGAATTCGAATTGCTGCTAAGGAGGGGAATAATTTTAAATTGCTTAGGATAATTAAGGTCTTAGGTTCCGTAGAATTTATGTAATGAGTTTTTGGGGTAGGAGGTTGTAAGTTCAACAAATTTCAATGTTAGATTTATGATAAGTTCATCTGAGATTTAAGGTGGTAAGTTCAACGAGCAATTAAATGATTACTTAGATTAGAAGTTTTCGATCTTGCCGACCTTGATAGGCAATTTGATAACATTTGGGGTTTTAGAATTTACAAGTTTTATAGGGTGAATGTTTTAGATTTGAGGTTATCGATTTTAAGGATTTCGGAAAATGATTTTTATTTTGTTTAAGGTTTTAGAATTACAAAGTTGAAGGACTGAATTAAAATAGGATTGATGAGAGTTGAGTTACTGATATGAGAATTTTTTTAGGATAATTTCTTTGGAGACTGAAGGGAATTATCTAGTTCGTGTATTTTCTGAGGATTGAGGATGTTGATCTAATTCGAAAGATTATTGCTTTTAGCTCGATGTTTCAGTGATAGGTTGAGGATTTAATCCATATCAATTTTAAGGATGATAGATGGTGTGGATGTAGGAAATGATTCTTGTTCATTTCAAGGATATAGGTCTAGTGATGGAAATGGTAATGATGATCATCTGCACGTTTGGGGGATTATTGGTTTTGGCTAAGGGTGCGTGACATTGATGTATAGTAGTGGTGAGTGGTTATGGATTTCGGAGAGTATAAGTCCTAGTCTCATTTTGGTTTGGAGGAAGAGACTTTGGTAGGTGTTGAAGAGGAGTCGACACAATAGTGGTAATTTAAGAGATCTTGGCTTGGAGTTTTTGGTGAGTTGATCGGAGTGTGCAGTTGAAGTGGGTTACTCAATGAAGCATGGTTGGGAATAGTTATTGTGATTATCTTCAGGAATTAATTGTGACCTGAGTTCACCTAGGAATTTAAATTTTTGAGGTTATACTTTCTTTTGGAAATTGAGCATCCAGTTGGTTGAATTAAGGACATTGTTATTTAACTGGAAGAGAGATTGTTGGGACATCATGTATGGTGTATGATAAGATCTTCGAAGTTGAACCTTAGGTATCAACAGTGGATAAGATGATCAAGTATGCGGTTAATAAAGCATTAGGATCCTTGGGTGATTTGCAATGACTTTTGGTGGATTGAAGATTTGAGCAGTATGGTTTGCCTTGAGGTTTAATAGTGATGTACTATTGAAGGAATTAGTTATGTTAATGCTAGCTTGTAGGAGTAGAGATAAGTGAGGGAGTTACCAAGAAGGTCTTGATAATGTTTTGGTGTAATCTATGGTGGTTCGTAGTGAGTTTAGTCACCGCTAGATTAGATATTGTTAAGAATGCAAGTGATGAGCTTTTGGGTTTAGATTGTCAGGTAGAAGTTTATAGGCGCTCTTATTGGTTGGTTGGGTGGATGTATTTTATGGAATTGATTTTGATTAAGGTTGCGAGAGTTAATTGAGGAATTTGAGTTTTAATTCGTGGTTTTTGGAAAGGGAGTATTTTTCTACCAAGATGTGATAAGAGTTTTTGGTCAATAGGAATGGAGCTACCTTGTACTCGATGGTGTTAGTTTCTTGAGGACATAAGTTTTATGCATGTTGCGAATATCAGAGTGCGCAGCAGGAGCGTGGTATTTTTGGTTGTAGTCAGGAGTTCAGATTGTGCTGATTTTGGGGAATTAGTGGTGACTTGAATTTTGACAAGATACTTGTAATTGGAGATTAATAATTTAGTTGTGCAATTTGTTATTGATGGTTAGCTTTGGAAGTGGCTATTAGGTTACCAAAAGTAGAATTCAATGGAGGTTTAGAAGTTGTAGCATAGGTGTTGATTTGGAGTTGGCGGTAATAGTTTTTGCTCTTAAGATTAGGCGGCATTATCTGTATGGTGAAGCCTGTGAAGTTTATACTGATCACAAGAGCTTGAAGCATCTGTTTACTCAGAAGAATCTCAATATAAGACAGAGGCGGTAGTTAGAGCTGATTAGCGACTATCAATGTGAGATCAAGTATCATCCAGGAAAGGCGAATCTAGTCGCTAATGCTTTGAGTAGAAAGTCTCAACAAGTGGATGAAGCAGAGTCATCAGATCTGGACTCTCTCCTTTGTGGAATGAGGAGACTTCTTATCGAGAGTTCACAGCAAGAGGAATTGTTATCGTCAGTCTTGGATGTCCGAGTAGTGGATTTTGAAGAATTGAAGACTCTTCAAAGAAGAGATCCTGAATTGTTAGCTATCAGGAAAAGAGTCAGGAAGTCTAGAGGACCCTTGAATTACAGCTTGGATAAGGATGGTATTCTTCGGTTTCGGGATCGTAGAGTGATTCCCCGAGATTCTGAATTTAAAGAGCGGGTTTTGGCAGAAGCTCATGCGACTCCTTATTCAGTTCATCCAGGAAGCACGAAGATGTATCGAGATTTAAAGAGGAATTTCTGGTGGGAAGGAATGAAGTTGGACATCGCTTTGTTTATTGAGAAATGTGACACGTGTCGTCGAGTAAAGGCTGAGCATCAAAGACCTGCTGGTAGACTTCAACCTCTCCCTATTCCTGAGTGGAAGTGGGATGATATTTCTATGGATTTTGTTGTGGGTTTACCGAGAACTCCTAGTGGGAAGAACTCAATTTGGGTGATTGTTGATCGGTTGACCAAGAGTGCCCATTTCTTGCCTGTTAATAATACTGACTCTTTGGGTAAGTTGACTCGGTTATATGTCAAGGAGATAGTGCGTTTGCTTGGAGTACCCAAGAGTATCGTGTCAGATCGGGACCCGCGGTTTACTTCCCATTTTTGGAAGAGCTTGCAGGCAGCTTTAGGCACTAAGTTGAAGTTTAGTTCTGCGTATCACCCCCAAACAGACGGTCACTCAGAGCGTACTATTCAGACTCTGGAGGTTATGTTGCGGTCTTGTGTCACAGAATTTCAAGGAAGTTGGGAGAATCATCTACCGCTTATTGAATTCTCTTATAATAACAGTTTCCATTCTTCCATCCAGATGGCCCCGTATGAAGCTTTGTATGGAAGGAAGTGTAGATCACCCTTGTGTTGGGATGAAGTCGGCGAGAGTAAAGTAATTGGGCCTGAGATAATTCAAGAAATGAAGGACCAAGTTCAGTTTATAAGGACTAAATTGGCAGAAGCGCAAAATCGCCAGAAGAGTTACGCAGATACAAGAAGAAGAGACTTATCCTTTGAAGAAGGTGATTGGGTTTATCTTAAAGTCTCTCCTAGGAAAGGCGTTAAGCGCTTTGGTAAGAAAGGAAAGCTCAGTCCAAGGTATGTTGGCCCTTTTCAGATCGTAGAGAAGGTTGGGTTTGTTGCTTATAGAGTGGCCTTGCTGGACTATTGTGGTGGTATGTTCTTAGTCTGCTCTTAGTTGAATCTTATTCCTGTCTTAGTCTTAATGTTGACCTTGCCAATTTTGAGGACGAAATTTTTTTTAAGGGGGGGAGGATGTAACACCCCGTATTTTAGTGTATTTTTATTGAAAGATAATATTTATGTTATTCAAAAATTATTCTCTTGTTTTAAAATTACTGGATTTTAATTGGGTTATTTTTAGGATTTTTAATTTGATGAAAATTATTATTTATGTGCTTTTTTTTAATATTTATTTATTGTTATGTATTTAAATTGCTTTTAATATTTAAATTAATTGTTGTGAGATTTAATTATTTCAATTTGACTTTACCATTACGTTTAAATTATTTTATTTAACTTGTGGTTTTAAAATCATTTCCGTTGGATCATTTTCGTAACCCAAGTCATGAGGATTGGACCTCATTTCTTTTCCCCTCTTTTTCTTTTCCTCCTTTTCTTTTCCCTTTCTTTTCTTTCTTTCCCTTTTCTTTTTCTCCCTCTGCTTTCCCCTTCTCCCGCGTGCGAAGCCCAGCCCCCTCCCTCTCTCTTCCGTCCATTTCTTTCTCTTCCACCCAGCGCCGCCGTCCGTCGGCGGTGGTCGACACTGCCCGGTCCCTTGCATTCCTCAGCTGCCGGCCGTCCTACCCCACCAATATCACCGCCGTTCGTGCCGCCGTTAGCCCCCACGAAGCCCACAAAGCCACGGCGCCACTTTCACTCCAGCGTCGCCGTCGCTCCACCTCCGGCCACCATCTTCCTACCACATCATCACCGACCTCTTGGCAACCCTTTGGACCCAACCCCGGCTCCGATCCGTCACCGGTGAAGCCACACTAAGTACATTTCCGATTTCGACTTTTTGGCCTTAAAACCGCCCCTTGCGCCGCCACCCACGGCAAACCACCACCACCATTGGCTTCACCGACCTCTCTAGGCCCTACCCTATCATTTTGGGGTCTTCGTTTGTCTCCATTGGAAAGTGGGTATTTGTGACCCACGGCCACAGTGTATTTTACACTGTGGTGTTGCTCAGACGTCGCCTTTTTCAGCTTCGTGATCCTCCGGAAATTATCATATAGCGCTGTAAGTATTTTCCAAAGAATTCTCATGAATTTTATGTATTTTTGCACTAATCCATTTCACTGTATTTTTGGCATGCCGGACTGAGTCCGAGAAGTACGGGGGTCGGATGGATTTGTGATTGGAGTTGTTGGTTTGATTGGATTGGATTGGTTATTGGTTATTGATGGATTTTGGATTGGTTGGCTCATGTGCATTTCATGCATGTTCATGTTTGTAAAGGAAAACTGGGTTTTCGTGTATTGCATTCATGTTCATATGTTTATGAAAACTGGGTTTTCATGTGAGAATGGAATTTGGGTGCGTGCGTATCACGACCCCAAGCCGAGATGGGGGCATTATCTCGGTGGAGCTCCTCTGGTTACTCGGGAGCGGAATAAACTGAGTAACGTCCCCTGGATTGTCGCTGGGCGACAATGGGATCGGACGAGAGATTCGTGCCGACTCCGTGGTCCTTCTGCTGGCGGGGACTAGAGGATGTCTGGCCATGTACGCGCTGGGCGCGGAACTGGGCATCGCTTGTTGCGTAGTGGGTGCTCGGCCATGTACGCGCTGGGCGCGGAACTGGGCATCGCTACGAAGCCAGGACGTGCGGATGGTCCCTAGGGGAGGCCATGGTGCATAGGGTATTGACGGATTAAATGGACTATTTTCTGAGAAAATAGCGTGTGTTGGATTTTGTGTAATTCATTTTCTGGGAAAATGTTTTACGGATTATTTTTGGGCCAAATGGGATTTTGGCGTGTGTTGGAAAATTAATCATTTTCGGGGAAAATGATATTTTGAGGAAAATGCATATTTCTTCATATGCATACATGTTGGTGGCATTAATGCATTTTTATTCCTGAGGATATTATTTTTTTGGGTTATACTTACCTGCGGTACCATTCTGTGGTAACGCAGATTTTGATGCAGATGAGGAGGAGGAGGGCGAGCCTGAGGAGACGGCTCCGCCCGAGGAGTGATCTGGGATCACTAGCTTGTTATTTATTTTACCCTTTGTATTTTTGGGACATGTGTTAACTTTATTTTGGATGACTGTATAACTGCTTTTAAAACTTTATTGATGTTTATTTGTATTTAAATTCTGGTACTTAGTTGACTAATCCGCTGCGTTGTTATTGTACACCGTTGCATGTACACACACTTGGCACTTACGTTGGGATGTGTGACCGTGTTGTCATCATCCCGGTGTCTCGATTCCCGTGTTTTCCTTACATGGGGATCGGGGGCGCCACACACTATATGGCGGATATGCCATAATGATGATGTGGCGTAATGCATGTGGATGGAGTACACAGGGGGGTGTATTCCATGTGATGGAGTGATGTACCATATGGCGAGTATGCCATACTGGTGATGTGTCGTAGGGTATATGAAGGGAGTATACGAGGAGTGTACTCCATGTGATATGGTGATGCACCATATGGCAGGTATGCCATAATGGTGATGTGGTATGTATGTGGGGAGTACAAATGGAATGTACTCCATGAGATGGTGAGATGCACCATATGGCGTGTATGCCATAGTGGTGATGTGTCGTAGTGTGTATGAAGGGAGTATACGAGGAGTGTACTCCATGTGATATGGTGATGCACCATATGGCAGGTATGCCATAGTGGTGATGTGGTATGTATGTGGGGAGTACATGTGGAATGTAGTCCATGAGATGGTGAGACCCACCATGTGGCGTGTATGCCATAGTGGTGATGTGGTGTGTTGTATATGTGGGGAGTACAAATGGAATATACTCCATGAGATGGTGAGATGCACCATATGGCGTGTATGCCATAGTGGTGATGTGTCGTAGTGTGTATGAAGGGAGTATACGAGGAGTGTACTCCTTGTGATATGGTGATGCACCATATGGTAGGTATGCCATAGTGGTGATGTGGTATGTATGTGGGGAGTACATGTCGAATGTACTCCATGAGATGGTGAGACGCACCATATGGCATGTATGCCATAGTGGTGATGTGGCGTGTTGTATATGTGGGGAGTACATGTGGAATGTACTCCATGTGATATAGTGGTGCACATTATGGCGGATATGCCATAATGGTGATGTGTCGTAGTGTGTATGAAGGGAGTACACAATGAGTGTACTCTATATGGGGTATGGTGTATGTGGGGAGTACATGTGAAATGTACTCCATGTGATATAGTGGTGCACATTATGGTGGATATGCCATAGTGGTGATGTGTCGTAGTGTGTATGAAGGGAGTATACGAGGAGTGTATTCCATGTGATATAGTGATGCACCATATGGCGGGTATGCTATAGTGGTGATGGAGCATATGTATGAGGGGAGTATACGTAGAGTGTACTCCATGTAGCAGTGACACTCCGTTTGGCGTGTCGTAGAGATAAGGATGGTTATGTGTTTGATGGGCATGGAACGTGATGGATAGTGTCGGGAACTGTGGAATAGTGTCCCGAAGTAGTTATGGCATAGCCTGTAATCTGAGGTGACAAGTGTTACTGTGATGGACTTATGGCCAGGAGTATGCGCAAAGTAGCGGAACAAGTATAAGAGTGCGCAGCGGAAGCATGACTGGGGAATGTCACACAGTGACATGACTACTGACAGTCGTGCTTGTGATGGGTGAAGTAGTGGAATAAGTGTAAGAGTACGCAGCGGAAGCATGACTGGGCAATGTCACGAAGTGACACGGTTATTGGAAGTCATGCTTATGATGGGTGAAGTGTTAAAGTGTAGAAATGGCGTAACGGGAACATGACGAGATGTCACGATGTGACGGGAGAACGTGAGGAATCATACTGGTGATGAGTCAAGAGTTTTGATGTAGTAGAATGTTAGGTAACACGACAAGGTCACAGTGTAGTTCTAGAGCAATCTCGGGCTATATAACGTGACATGAAACGTAGTTATGAATGGAGTCTTGTCGTATTAAGTGTTGGGATGAACTGTCAAAAGGGACGGGTAGAGTAAAGAGTCATGCTAGCCGGGTTAAGAGAAGATTGGTATTGGAGTATGACCCTTGTCCCTACGAGCAGGTTATCAACGTGTTATATATGTTGACCTTAGGTGATAAAGGGGTAAGGTACCTGTGTAATATGGTGAGAGACATGTGCCAGACGGATTCACCATATGTAATGGGTAATCTGTCATGAGCATAGTTGCACGGTGCTTAAGATGCAATGTTCCTAACATGCATCTAGCATTATGCAATATTCGCAGCGAATAATAAATTTCTTTTTTTTTTCTTTAGTAATACTATGCACCAAACTAAAATATCCCAAATACTTAAAACATACTCCATACTTAACGACATACTAAACAACTAAGATCACAATAATAATCCATAAGGTTGTGATCAAAAGAGTGCTGGAGATTGAACTCCACAAATACAAGTAGTAATCTGAGGTAACTACTCTACTACCATCTACGTCGCACCGTCGCTTAGTCGACCGTTTCCAGTTGGTCGATTCCCAATTCTCCTTCAGATCCTATAACAAAATCTACCATTCGGGGGGAATGGTAGTTGGGACTACCACATTGAGATTTGATTACAAATTTCAACAAGTTAACAGAAAACTTCCACACAGGTTAATGATGAATGCATGGCAGTAAAAGTATGAATGCATAATTAAATCATAAGTAATCATAACATAACTTGACATACAACATAACATAACTTGCATAAATTAAACTGAAACTGAAGCTTAGCATGAACGTGACTTGAAACATAACATGGACTTGAAACATAGCATGAACGTGAACTTGAAATATAACTTGGACTTGAAACATAACATGAACGTGAACATGCATAATTTGAACATGAACTTGAGCATGACATAACATAAATGTGAACTTGGAACATAACATAAACGTGAACATAACATAACATGAACTTGAAGCATATTCTTGTCTCATGGGATTACCATGATTGCATGAACGTAAACTTGAAGATAACATAACGTGAACTTGAAACATGACTTTAACGTGAAATACATAAACTTGAAATCTTATTCAATAGACTTAATCATTAAAGTGACCATATGGGTGCTACATAGGTCCCCTTGAGTCATGTGTCTCTGCCGATTACCGCATCACATCACAGGTTTCTATACCAGCTGTGAGTGCATTAATACGTATTCCACAGTTGTTGTGGCCCCACGTATTCTACGTGTCACAATTGCTGTGTCTCACGTAGTGTATGCTCCACAGTTGTTGTGGCCCCATGACTTATTTGTTTGTGCCACACTTGCTGTGGGCACACGTAACATAATGTGTGGCACCATCGGCGTTAGTGCCTGGCACGCTTCGATGACCAGCTAATTAGGCCCCATTCGCAACCTGTTGACTGTTAATAACACTCCATAAAATCTATCATCAAAAGCTTTATTCATGCAACAAAACCTCAATGAACATTCATAAACACATGTTAATAACACTCCATAAAATTTTCGGACCAAGATATGTCTATTAGCTTGGTGAAAACTTCCAAAACATAACATATTCTCCAGTTTCACGTCCAGAATGACCTTTCTATGGTTAAAAATAGTTTTGACCAATCAAATGAGCATGGAATAAGACTAATAAGATATCCACGGAAACTAGACTTAAAGACGAACAACATAGGTGAAGGAATCATCTTGGGAAAATACTTACAAAGGGTCTAAAATGGCCACGCAAAATGTCCCAGAAATCTGCCCGAGAGAGCTCTTTTGGGTTTCTCTCTAAGAACGGGGGAAAAGAAGTGATAAAATGGATTGAAAAGTGCCTTGCACGACTATAGACTTCTGGAGGGGGAAGTTGTGGGCTGGATTGACCCTTGATTGGAGGTGGCTATGTGACATAAAGTGGAGAATAGTGATGGGCAAAGACTGCCTGCAGCAGCTGTGAAAGATGGAGGTTGATGGAGTGGATTTCTCCTTCACATCAAGGCAATATTGGGTGCAGCCAATGGCAGTGGATGGTCTGCCATGTGGGAGAGGAAACTTCTCTAAGAAGTTTTGCCAAGGGGCCAATTTCATGGGCCTTGGTGG
The DNA here is from genome assembly GCF_001411555.2 of Juglans regia. Classification (NCBI taxonomy): domain Eukaryota; kingdom Viridiplantae; phylum Streptophyta; class Magnoliopsida; order Fagales; family Juglandaceae; genus Juglans; species Juglans regia. The sequence goes on along the minus strand of NC_049910.1, from coordinate 19,433,112 downwards.
GCCCCACGAAGTGGGCTTCAATTTGGGGTTTAAAGGGGGTTGTTGGGATTTGAGATGCTATCAAGCCCAAAACCAAATTTTCTTGGCCCAATCAAATTTCTAAGGTTTAAAAGGTTGGATAATGATATCATAACAAGGATTTGATTAATTAATAGCATGTGGAAGTGATTTAATCAAGTGATTAAACACAATGCTAGAAATCTGATTAAAAAGGGTTTGGAGGCCAACTTTAGGGTTTGAGAAAACCGTTTAGGGTTTTGGTTTCAACCAAGCTTTTTGGGGTTTCAATTGGATTCCAACCATTTAGGTTTTGCTAGGGTTGAAACCCTCTTTGGTCTGGCACAATTTAGTTGATCAGATGAAATAGAGCTTTGCTCAGGTGGTATGATCTCACACCTTGACTTCCTTCACTTCTAATGGTTCCTCATGGTGCCAAGTGTCTAATACTATTCACTATATATGGCTAAGATCTTGCCAAGTATCCAAATAAACTCTTCCAACCTAATTTGGACATTTCACACTGTGATTTTGAAAACATTGCACTGGGTGTGCTTATCGAGGTTACTATTCACTCCAAAAAAAAAATACATAATAAACTTAGTACTGAAAAATTCTAAATATTCATATTAACTTATAGTGAAAATCGTTTAACGAAATTCAACCCCGAAGTGCCCCTAAAAATAATTTCACAATTTTCAACAGACGTTTCGTCTGGAATTATGAAAATAGGCTATTGCGCTATAAAATCCTAAATAATCCACTGAGTCTAACGGCGTAGACCATAACGCATTCTGACACTTCTAACTACCTCAAATAATTAAACTCATATTTCTAGTACCACAGTGAGTGATAACACTGACTATGTTGACAGAGTAAAACCTAAGCGATTGGTCGATTCGTAAAAATTTATGGGGTTTTCACGAGGAGAAATTCTATTTGCAGTCCTGAAGTGGGGACTGCATGTGCAGGCACATTATTAAATGAGAGAAAACATTATTTTAGGAGGGATAATTTTGTAATTTTAAAAAATTTTAAAGTTAAAATAGCCTAGGCCTGCACATGCAATCCCCAAGTGGGGACTGTACCTAGCATTGCTCTTTCAAGAGATTCCTAAAGTCAATAGAAATTCCACCAATGAATTTCTAGCGGGCCGTTACAGTAAATCCATTTAATCAACCCAAATATCTATGTTCCTGCATGGGGACAACCAAGAAATTCTCAATAACATAAATTAAAAACTCTCCAAAACTCGAAAATATCCTTAACTCATCAAATCAAAATAACGAAAACTAAAACAAATTTCTAACTACGACACTCAAATAAGGACTTGTACACTTATTCTCCAGCTGAAACATCAAAATTATCTGAAAAATAATTGGAAATAAGGGGTGAGTTATCAACAACTCAGTAAGTAAATGACATATATTAGTGTATAAACATGAGCATTTACAGAGTTCAGAATGCAGAACAAAATATTTTCTTCTAGAATGCAGAATCAGAATATTGTTTTCAAAATGCAGCGTCAGGGCATGTTATAAAAATATCAGAGCGAAAGTTCGAAAATATTCATAATTAAAATCCTTTCGGCATAGCATAAACTGAAACATCACATCTTATCTTATCATATAATAACAAATATCATGTTTAATCCCTGTGGTAGGGTTGTGTGAATCCCGGTAGCTAACCGAGTAGTAACAGAATGTGAATCTTCCCCTTATTCATTCTCGGAGCCCCGAGTGTGCACATAGAAAAAACCACGCAGGAAACCACTTTGTTTCCAAAGTGGGTGCACTAGAAATAGAAAAGTTGGTACCATCCCGAATGAAACAGAAACAGAAACAGAATGTTATGCTAAAGGTTTTTTCAGAAATCACATCAAATCATATCCGAGTACAGAAAATCTTCAAAACAGAACAAAATCATATTACAACATAATTTATGCACAAGTTTCATATTCGCTCTTTTTTTCAAAGTTCAGAAACAAAATGTCAAAAATAAGCTCATGTCTACACCAGTCTTGACAGAAAATACTTTCTTCTTAAACAGAATCTCATGAGTAATACAGAACAAATAACTGAGGTAGCTCAAATTTATTTTCATAACCAAATATGTATATTTTCCAAAAATTAACCTCAGCTCATTTTATTTTAATGCAAATTCTAGCATAGGAACCCCGCTTACCTGGACTTCTTAGTTTTTAAAAAATTTCCTCAAAATGCCGAACAATTATAAATCATCACCTATAACATAATAACGTAATTCTCATAAATTTCCAATCGAACACATATTTCAATATTTAAGCCTAAGAGGCTAAAATAACCTATTTTAATTCCTCAAAACCTAAAATTACAAATCATCACTTTCTAAATCATCAATATTGATTTAATAACTTTGACCAAAATATTTAAAAGTCTAACCTATTTATTATTGAAAACAAATTATAAAGTTTAATACTAGATAATATAATTGTCCCAAAATATTTTAAAATAAACCATAACTATTTTTAGATAGACTAAATCATATTTGAAGTGTAAAAATAACATTACACCAATATTGTTTACTTTTAAAATAAATCTTTACTTAAGAACAATCTAAATAACTTAGACAAATTTTCTGTACATAAAAGATTTTAGACTATTATAAAAGAAAATAAAGCCAACCTATACATATTAAAATTTTTAAAACAGACTACTAACATAGGCTGTAACTCAACAGGTAACACTGTAAGTTTCATCATAAAATTATTTTATGCATGACCAACTTTACGCTAAGCTTCCATGAGACTTGATATAAGAAAACATGTTTGTGAAATCATAGTCTGCGAGGTAGAGGCTCACTGATAGGAAGTGAAACGTGCGGCGGAGCGATGGGCTAGGCGGTGGACAACAGTGGTCATGGCGGCGGGGCACAATGAGAGAGAGAGAGAGTCTCGCATGGAAAGAGAAAGCGTCTTACTGCAGGTGTTGCGATGTGCAACACGAAGAAACCACAATAACAACTGGGTAACGTGGTGGAGGCTTGCTTTCCAGTGAGTGATAGCGGCCCGGGGCAGTGGTGGCAATGGTTGCATGGTGCAACCCTCCTAGTGGTTGGGCAGCTAATGGAGGAGCCTTACGCAGAGGAGATATTGGCTCTGTTTTGATGAAAGATAACAGGGGATGACTTCTCGTGGCTCCCAGTGGTTGGCATCATGTGTATGGTGCAGGTACGGTGGTTTACAGTTTCACGAGGGGCTGGGCAATGACTGGCGGCTTCCGCTGTGCAGGGGAAAGACTCGCATATTGGTGGATTCCATTCGGCTGAGCGCACACGGGCTTGGATTTTTGTGATGGTTTGAATGTAAAGGGCGGCTTGAGGTGTTGTAGGGCAGTGCTTGGCGGCCTCGGTAGCATGAGGTGGTTTCTTGCATGATCACAACAGATTCCTCCATGGACTGACCGTGCGTGGGCTGGGGTGCGAGGCAACCTGTCGTTTGTGGGACTTGGTGGTTATGGAAGAAAACTAAAATATCAGGGGTGGGAAAACTGGGTTGTGTGCGTGAGTGTGGTGCTACCTGGACGTGGAGGCATAGGGGAGTTAACGTGCAGCAGCCCTAGCTTGGGGAAGGAGATGGCTCCCTATGTTTGGGTTTTCTTCATGCATGAAGGATGTGTATTTATAGGTGATTGAAAGATCACATTAAAACCCTAGATATGAGAGGAAGCGGTGTGCATGCATAGGGATAAAACCAACGTGAAGCTGTGTAGAACGTGGAGTCTGAAAATAAAGTAACATGAGCTTGGGCTTTATGGTCCAAAAAAATGTAATGAATAAAAAAAATAAATGGGCTCTTCCTTAAATAATATTCGAAATAATATTCGAAAAATTTTCCCTGGCTTTTTCATATACTTAACCCGAAAATATAAAAAAAAAAACTTGGCACTAGGATTAGGTGTTACATAAATTACTCATCAGGAGGAGGAGGAATCATGAATGCAACTGGAAGAATATTTGTTAGCCCTTAGAAGTTTAGAAATTACCCATTATATGTTAAGTTGTTAAGTTTTAGATTATAATTTGTAATTTGTAATAATTTATTATTATTATTATAATTATTATTTGGTTTTTCTAGTTTTTTATATAGATTAATTTTATTTTATCATTGTATTTTTCAAGATCAAGTTTTTTTAGTAGTTTTAGCTAAAAAATATACAAAATTTGAAGTGGGCCGAAAATAATTGAAATTGGGCAAAAAACAAAAAAAAACAAGATTTAGATGAGCTGAATGGCCCATTTTGGGCATGTCCAGACTGAATGGACTGACCCTGGACCGGTCTTATATAAACTCGGTCCGGTCCAAGTTGGAAAATCCCTGGACCGAATAGGTCTGGTCTGGTCCACAAAATGGCCAAGGACCTGACCGAGATCACCCCTGCTCATGCCAAATATGCGCTTGTGCCTCTTATTAGCCAAACAAGCATGAAAAAATTTAGAATTTCTATCATCTTCCACCTTCCATTTTAACTTTGCCATCTGAGCCAAACGAATATCCTCCCTACGTCTCCACGAAAACAATTCCTGAGAGGTCAAGACTAACTCCTTATCATCGTCGGCATTCCATTCATGTTGAAGCCGACTTTCAAGCCTTTCCATCTGCCCCTCAAGATGGGCAATATGAGAAGTAGTTCGACCAAATACCCTCTTAATCCATTCTCAGAGTATGACTCGAACCCGTTTAAGTTTACTAGCAAGCTTCCATAAACCCCCATCAGCCACAGGGACCATCCAAGCCTTCTGTACACATTCAAAAAAATCCGGATGATCAACCCACATTTGCTGAAAATGAAACAGAGAAGGACCATAAGAGAAAGGATTAGCAAATAATTCAATGTGCATAGGAAAATGATTCGAGGTGGATCGAGGAAGATAAGAACAAATGGAGTTAGAAAAATGGGACAGTAAAGTAACATCAATAAACACCCTTTCAAGTTTTGCCCAACTCTGGGATTATCCCTGTTGGCCATTGCACCAGGAGAATTTGCTACCCTGAGTTTTCATATCAATCAAACCACTCTGATCTATCCAACTATTAAAATTATCCATGGCAGCGCAAAGCTTAGGCCGACCTCCCCTTCTTTTCAAGTCGTAACAAATAATGTTAAAATCACCTGCAAATAAACAAGGCTCGACTCCAATACGATTCAAGCACAAATCAGCCCATAACTCCTGCCTATCACTTGAAGAACATTTAGCACAAATGAAATGACATAACAAAACCTAATTGCTGGCTTCAACATGAGCCAAAATAAATTGAGAAGTCATACCAGTAATATGAACCACAACGACATTATTCCAGAATAACCACACTTTCCCACCAACAACTTCATTAGACGTGCCATTCTCAAAATTCAAAGACCTTTTCAAATTGTGAGCTTGGTCAAAACTAGTAAAAGGTTCCATTAAAACAACGATAACAGGTTTGAGAGACCCAATCAACTTCTTTAACCGACCTTTAGAGGTACGAATCCCTCTAATATTCCATACAAGGATGGAGCCAATTTAGTGGTTCGGGTTTGGACCCGAGTAGAACTCCTGACTTTCACAAACTGTTTTTTCGAATAAGTTCTTTTGGCAGCAAAAACACCCTCTGACTCCGTATGATAGTCCTTCTCATGAGGTAAAACATCCAAACCAAGATTAGGTTCCGGGTCTGAAACCGAGGTCCTATCAAAAAGAAATTCATCTATATGTTTTGGACTCTCATGCACTTGTGCCTCTGCGGCATCCAAAAAATCCCCTGCTTCAAGACATATTTCCTCTGTTTCATTAACTATCTCAGGGACTTGGTGTACAAGAGCAATAGATTGCACCTACGGACAAACATCAAACGACAACTCATTAGCATGGAATAGGTCCGACATAAGAGGGCCTCTAGTCAACTCAGCAACCACCCTCTGTTGAGTACCCATCTGCAACTCAGACGGGGATGACTGCACCAACTGGAACTCATCAAGAATTTTCCCAGAACTTGTCTGACCAGCCACATTAGTAAACACCACCAAACTCTTATCCTACTATATATTCGACCCCTACCTTTAGTTCCTTCCTAAACTCATCCCGAAACGCAGCTTGCTGAACCACCTCATTCTTAGGGGCTTTAACCATCGGATCCTCTCCATTAGTAACACATTTTTGTCGAACCTAGGTCTTCTCCCCATTCACAACCTTCCCAACACGACACGTACAGGAATTATGTCCCTACACTTTGCATCTACAACAGAAAGCAGGAAGAGTTTCATAAATAATTTCTTGTTTGCAGCTTGAGGGCATACCGGGGACTCCAATTCAGAAAAAAAGGGGATGGGTTGAACTGCCACATCCATCTCCACGCATAAACGAGCTCCATCTGTGCGAGTTACACATCGGGTAGGATTGTCTCTTCTGATGAACTTGCCAATATGAGCAGTGAAAATAAGTAAAAATGACTCATGATAGAAGTTTGGAGGCAAACCTGGGAGCACAATCCAAACTAGAACCATGGAGGGTTTCTCTTCCTCACTGAAGTCAGGATTCTAGCTTAACGCACGATAGAAAACTCCATTTATATCATAGGCTTCACAAGACAAACCTTTCACGAAATCATCCTCAAACGATAAGCGGACAAAGACGTTGCGAGGACACCGCATAGCAGAGACCACAGGGGTACCTTCCAGACCCCAACAGCAGCGTATGAAAGCTCTAATGGCATCCAGAGAGGGACGATTTCTGAGAAACTTCAGGACTATAGAATATTTGAAAGGCTCAGCAGAACGAGATATCTCCTCTTTCGAAAACTGAAAATATAAAACACCATGTGCACTCTTAGGCAAACGAGGAAGGATAGAAACTTCTGGGAGAGGCTACGTCACAGCTGTCTCATTCTGCAAAGGAACGTCGCCCAACCGCTGCTACCATGCAGCCCTATGTAAACGAGACCGTATGAGCGAAAAGAGCAAAACCCTAGCAGAGCTCTAAACAAACATCGCTGTATAGTAATATGCCATTCCAGTCAGGAATTTAATTTATAGGTTAGAATAACTCCTTGATGCACTTGACCTAACACTTTTCCAAATAAACTCTAAGAACTCCTAAATTCCATAAAATTACTCTTAACATGTATATAAATCTGACCTAAGTGATAACCATACTTTAACATCCACCAAAAACACAAAAATCAACATTAAACCACTTGGCATGCTCGTAACATTCAAACCGAGCCTCATGTGTTCTTGGCATAGAGCACACACTCAAAATCCGAAACTTTCAACAAGTAAACCTTAAAGAACAAGACTAAATACTTCATTAATTAAGTCCTAAACATGATCCTAGCATTAGATCCGAAAATCATATGACAAATATTTCATAAAACCTCAAGCAACCCAAAAGCTTCAACATTTAGCCATACCCGAACCTTTTCATGCAAAACATACTTGCAATAATTATTCACACCAAATCTTTTCCAAAACAACCTCTTATCATCTAAATGGAAGTCTTAGAATCATTATATAAGAATTCATAACCATTGGTCTAGGGTTTAAGAACCAAACATCATCAAAACCTCAAAACAGAAACTGTTTTGTATGCTTCATTTTCAACACCAAAGAAAATATGCATAACTCCTAAATAAAAATGCTAACATGCTTTAGATCAACTCATAAAATGTACAAAAATGTGTTATAATTTCATCATATCAATATCAAGTCCTCACATGTTATAATTTCGCCCCATATGGCCTCTGGGTGTTCAAACTCACTTTTCACCAACTAATACTCCATGAACAATCATAAAAAAAATACATCAATGGCTCAAAGTTTGTAAAGGCAGTAACTTCGTTCCTTCTTTTAGCTTACTGCATTATTTTTTTTCTTCTTTCTTTTTATAGTATTTTTATTTTTTTTAGTATTTTGTTACCTTACATGCATAGATATAGAGACACCTTGGGTATATTTGCTTGTAGGCTTGGGGTAGAGTCAGAATCAAAATTTTTAAATCCTTTATTTGACAATCCATCTAGTCCCGAAGAAATGAGTGAACACGAAGATCAACCCACTAGAACTCTTCAGGATTACCTCCACCCTATACGCACAGCCACACCATCATGCATAATTTTTCTAGCTAATACTCGCCAACTGGATTTTACAATAAGGATGATACTATTACTCCCTACTTTTCATGGTTTGGAAAATGAAAATCTATATGTGCACATTAGGGAGTTTGAGGAAGTAGTTGTGACTTTTCATAGTCAAAATGCAACTGATGACGTTGTGAGACTTAAGTTCTTTCCTTTCTCTTTAAAGGATAGAGCTAAGAGTTGGCTATACTCGCCGAGACCACAATCTATTGGGTCATAGAATGAGATGACTTAGGTCTTCTTTAATAAATACTTTCCCCAACATAAGACCAACGCTTTAAAAAGGCAAATGTCCACCTTTGCACAAAAGGACAGTGAGACTTTGTATCAGTAGTGGGAGGGGTTTAAGGAGTTATTGAGTATGTGTCCTCACCATGGGTATGAGAATTGGCACTTAATGAGCTATTTTTCATGAGGAATTTATACCTAGAGAGTGCCAATTTGTGGAGATGATGTTTAATGGTGAGTTCTTACAAAAAGATCCTGATGATGCATAGAATACCTCAATGAGCTTGCTGAAAAAGCTCACACTTGAACTGGACCTAGTGCTACTGAAAGCACAAATAGGTCACGACCTGCATGAAACCCAAAAGGTCATGGAATTTACCATCTTAGGGAAGATGATAGCCTAAAGGCTAAGGTTGAGATGCTCACTAGGGAGCTAGATGTGTTAAAAACTAAGTCTATGGTCATGCAGAGTCTATGGTCATTCACATGGCGCTAGAGAATTTGAAGAATGTGAATGCCATTGTGACGAGAAGTGATAAGTCATTACACATCCCAACAACGAACAAATTAGAGGATGTGGAAAAGATCAAGATAGTAGTGATGCCTAGTTGTCCAAAGAACCTGAGGTGACAAAGGGTCCTGTCAAGGTACCATTCCCTCAAGCTTTAAAATCAAGCAAGTGAACTCTGGATCCTAACAATGAAATCCTAGAGAATCTAAGGTAGGTAAAAATTAATCTTCCTCTTTTGCATGTGATTAAACAAGTTCCTATTTAAGTAAAAGTTCTCAAGGATTTGTGTATAGTTAAGAGGAAGCACCATGTGAAGAAGACATTGTTCCTGACGGAGCAAGTTAGTGCTCTAATTGAGCAGTGAATTCCTCCCAAGTACAAGGATCCTGGTTGTCCAACCATTGCATGCATCATTAGAAATCATGAGTTTGGGCAAGCTTTGCTAGATTTAGGAGCTAGAGTGAATCTAATGCTATATATATTATTCTATTTATTTGGAGTTGGGAGAAATCAAACCAATCACTGTGGTATTGCAATTAGCTGATTGTAAAGTCAAAGTACCCAGGGATGTGATAGAGGATGTTCTAATTCAAATTGAGAAATTTTATTACCCTGTTGATTTCCTAATCCTTGACACAAGCTCTGTTGTTGATGTTACTTCTAAAATTCCTTTGATTTTAGGTAGGCCTTCTTTGCCATTGCTAATGCTCTTATTAATTGCAGGAATGGGCCCATGAAGTTGGCTTTTGGAAACATGACTCTCGAGGTGAATATCTTCTATATTGCAAAACAGCCAGAAGAAGATGACGAGAGCCACCAGACATATATGATTGACTCACTCATGGATAGGGGAGTTTCTACAACTCATGATTTTGATCCCCTTCAGTATTTTCTTATTAATTCTGAGTTTGATTCTACCAGTGATCCGTCTGATATAGTTGATATTTGTGCTATTTTTTATAGAACTCAGGATTATGGCACTCGGGCATGGCAACCGAAGTTTGAGGAGTTGCCTGGGAAAGGTGAAAAATAAATTCCTTCAAGTGTGGAAGCACACAAAGTTAAATTGAAGCCTCTCCCTAAAGGTTTAAAGCATGTTTTTCATGGTCCAGGTGATACTTTTCCTATTATTATCTCATTTGAATTGTCTGAGTCTCAAGCTGAGAAATTAATTCGGACCCTAAGTGAGCATAAGTCAGCCTTAGGTTGGAGCATTGTTGATATAAAAGGTGTTAGTCCCCTGGTCTGTTCTCATAAAATTAATTTGGAGGAAGGAACTAGCCCTCATAGAGATCCCCAGCGTAGGCTTAATCCCGAAAGAAGTGGTGAAGAATGAAGTGTTGAAACTATTAGATGCAGGAATGATATATCCTATTGCTGATAGAAAATGAGTAAGTCCTACACCGGTTGTTCCTAAAAAGTCAAGTGTTACTGTGGTGAAGAATGACTTGGGAGAGTTAGTCCCTACAAAACTTGTGACTAGGTGTCGAATGTACATTGATTACAGAAAATTGAATGCTGCGACTTGGAAAGACCATTTTCCTCTCCCTTTTATTGATCAAAATTTTGAGCGTGTGGTTGGTCATCTTTTTTATTGTTTCTTGGATGGTTATTCTGGTTATTATCAAATTGAAATTGCATTAGAAGACAAGGATAAAACTACTTTCACTTGTCCTTTTGGTACTTATGCTTTTCGTAGAATGCCATTTGGATTGTGGAATGCACCTGCTACTTTTCAACGTTGCATGATGAGCATTTTTAGTGACATGGTTGAAAATTACATGAAAGTTTTTATGGACGACTTGACTGTTTTTGGATCTTCTTTTGATGCATGCTTATTGAATTTAGAGAGAATGTTGACTCGTTGTAGGGAGAAGGAATTGGTTTTGAATTGAGAAAAATGCCACTTTATGGTACCTTCAGGTATTGTCTTAGGGAATATTATTTCTTCTAGGAGATAGAGGTTGATCAATCTAGGATTGAATTAATCTCTAAGTTGCCTACACCTAAGATAGTAAAGGATGTGAGATCATTTCTTGGTCATGCGGGCTTTTATAGGAGGTTCATACAAAATTTTTCCACCATATCTAGACCACTATGTGACCTCCTAGTTAAAGATGCCCCATTTGAGTGGACACAAGCTTGTCAAGAGGCCTTTAAAACGATAATTGGCAAGCTTACTTCAGCACCCATAATCTAGCCACCTGATTGGACTTTCCCTTTTGAGATAATGTGTGATGCTAGTGATTTTGCTGTAGTTGTTGTTCTTGGATAGCGAAGGGAGGGGAAGCCTTTTGTCATTTACTATGCTAGTAGAACTCTAAATAGCACTCAGATGAATTACTTCACCACTGAAAAGGAGTTGCTAGATGTAGTGTTTGCTTTGGATAAGTTTCGTGCTTACTTGATTGGTTCTCCTTTTATTATTTTCACAGATAATGCAGCCCTTAAGTACCTTTTTACAAAGAATGATGGTAAGGTGTGACTAATACAGTGGATTTTACTTTTGCAAGAATTTGATATCACCATCAAAGACAAGAAATGAGTGGAGAATGTAGTGGCTGACCATCTCTCGAGGCTCACATATGAGAACACATCTGACCACCTGCCAATCAAGGATGATTTTTGGATAAGCACATACTTTCTATTACTTCTCTACCATGGTTTGCTCACATTGTAAATTATTTGGCTGCAGGTGAGATACCGGTGGATTGGAGTGCTCAGGACAAGAGGAGTTTATGACTGAGCTACGTAATTTCTATTGGGATGACCCTTTTCTTTTCAAATGTAGCTCTGACCAAATTTTAAGGCGTTACATCCCTGATGAGGAGATTGCTAGCGTTTTGGAATTTTGTCACTCCCAAGCTGGTGGGAGCCACTTTTCAATGAAGAAAAAAACTGCTGTAAAAATTATATAGTGTGGATTTTATTGGCCCACCTTGTTTACGGATGCAAACATCTATTGTCGCTTATGTGAAAAGTGTCAAAAGTTAGGAGTTATGTCACATCCTAATATGATGCCCTTAAACCCAATTTTAATGATTGGAACTTTTGATTATTGGGGCATTGATTTTATGGGACCATTTTCTCCTTTTGGGTATCAATATATTATTGTGGCAGTAGATTATGTGTCAAAATGGGTAGAGGCAGCAGCTTGCAGGAGCAATGATAATAGGACTATAATTAAATTTCTCAAAGCGAATATGTTATCTCGATTTGGTATACCGTGTGCTATCATTATTGATCGGGGTACGCATTTTTGCAACACTTATTTTGAAACTTTCATGAAAAAATATGGGATGATACATAAGATCTCTACTACCTACCACGCCTGATATGAATCAGTGGGAATGGAATCCATTGAACCCACAATCAATTTGAAAACTCCCCAAGAAAGCCAAAATCAAGTCAATGGATGGAGAACCTAGACCCGTTGATAACTCATTTCAAGAACCTACATTATATTAAAATCTAGATCCGTTGAAGAACTTGTCTCAAGAACCCAGATTATAAGGAGGAATGCCACAAAGGTTGTGATTTACCTTTGATAAGTTCAAAAGTTCAATCAAGAATAAAAGGAGATAAACTCAACTCGCAATGAATAAATCTATCAAATTTCATAAACTGATTAAAATGAGGCTACAAAGAGTATTTAAAGCAAAACCTAATCAAATCTTAACCAAAATAAATCCCCATCTTTCAAAAATGCCCTTGAGTGAATAGTGTTGTAGCTCGCCACAATACCTCTTTAAACCCTAGTTCCTAGAAAGTAACTTTCCAAATAAGCCATTGGCCAAAATACAAGGCCTTCCCAACAATCCTTGTTAATAAGAAATAAGACATATGTGAGCCAAGCATCCTCAAGTCCAATTATTTTAGACTAATTCCTATAACAAATAAAATAAGCCCCTTTAATTAAATAAGCCCGTCTTGAATATTCCGCTCTTGCTAGACTCGTTCCAAGTGAATTGCACCAATCCATGCATTGTCTCCTTGATCTTCTTGGCTCTTGATTTTGTAATTGGCACATCTGGAACTTGCAAACGATCTTTAAGACTAGGTCCATCTTGGCGCCAGTCAACCCCCAGACAAGTGGACAGGTAGAACTTGCAAACAGGTATATTAAGCAAATTGTATAAAAAAAGGCCAACCCGGATCACAAAGATTGGTCTTTGAGCCTAGTTGATGCGCTTTGGGCCTACCGTACAACTTTCAAAACTCCCTTAGGCATGTCACCTTATAGGCTTGTTTTTGGAAATGCTTTCCACTTACCTATGGAGCTCGAGCATGAGCTTATTGGGCCATCAAGCTATAATACCATGCTCCTTCCTTCTTACGTACGCTTATCTCTTTTTGACATATGTCTCGTCTTTATGACGTAAGAGAATCCTGAGGACAGAGATTTTGTGATTGTCTGCCCCTTCTATCTAGCGACTACGAGACTCGTCATGCGTGCCGAACCATGATGGCGTGTTTCAAAAGATATCGTGTGACTTCTAGGGCACGTCCAGTGTTTTAAATATGCTGGAAATATTTATAAGGAGTATTTCCAGTGTTATTGAATTAAGATCGATCTTAAATACGACAATCATAATATTCTTGAAGAGCTCCAAAAATATTATAATTGTCAGAAATTATTTTAATATTATTATTAAAATAATTTCAATTATTTAAAATATTATGGGATTTAAATTATGTTGAAAGTTTTTATTAATTAAATGGTTTTATTCTCTTTAATATGTTAAGTGAGACTTCATCATTTTATTAATGATGAAGGAATATTATTTTATAAACTAAAGTTAGTTAAATAATATTTTACTTTAATTCCTCTAAGTGCTTTTAATTAAGTTAATATTTACTCATTTTCAAATCAGTATTTGAGATCCACCCTTAGATTGTTACATGGATCCCCAGACGAAGGGACTAGGTTAAATACCCAGACCCCCTCTCTTTCTCCCTCACTTTTCCCTCAGCTCTCTCTCTCTCCTCCCTCTCCCTCGCGTATGATGTACGTAATCCACCCCCTCGCCGAATGCTCCATGCCTCAGCCTGGCGCCGCCGTAAGTCGGTAGCCCTCATAGCCGGCACCACCAGCTCCACCTCACGCCGGTGAGTCCTTCCATGGCGATATCTCTCTCCCACGCTCCCTCTCTCTCTCCCCGCTGGCCATGTAATGCCCAAATGGGCTTGTGCTCACTGCACCGCCGTGCGCCACCCAACGGCGCCACCACCTCCACAGCAGCTTCTCTTTCCGCTGGCCATCACCTCCAGCGAACTTGGCCTCCACCTTGCAGCCACCTTCCCCGTAGCACACACGTAGAGACCCATGCACGGCTTCTTCGTGCGCTACTTCTAGTGCCGCCATACTCGGCACCCACGACCACCAAGCACCTCCATGTGCTTCCCCTTCCCTCCCCCTTCCTCCTCCACCTGACTGGAGGCCCATAGCCTCCCTCCACTGCACGAGCTCTCTCCCTCCTTCACGCATGGGTTTCACACCCTCCACCACCGTACGCCGCCACCCACGGTGATTGATCGCCACCTTCAACCTCCTCAAGCCACCACCTAGCCATCCCAACCATCCATGATCCCGATCTGCCACCCATACACACACACTCTCTTTCACTCTCCCACTGCTTCTCCCTCTCCCTTACACGGCCATTCCTCCCTCCTCCACCGTGAGCCACCATGGTGCCACCCCAGTGCCACCAGGATCTCCACCAGCAACCCTTCAGCCCAACCTTAGGTCCAAAACCACCACTTTATGTGGTGGGCAGCCACTGCACGTGATGGACAGCCACTACTCGTGGCTGACCGCTGTACACGACTGGATATGCCATCATCACAAGGCCACCACAAGCCCTTCCAAGTCCACACCTAGCTATCCAAACGCCTAAACAGTTAACGTAAGTGGGTTAGCCGCCACGTACGAAACTTCCGACATCATCAGCTATGACGATCAACGAGCAATACACGGGTTATCCCATCGATGGTATAATCCTCTATCCCTCGTTAATTATGCTAGATATTGATTAGTTGACTAGGTTGTGGACTGTGCTGTTGGTATTTGTGGAGTTGTGGTATTGTGATGTGGTGTTGTGTGATGAAGTGTTGGGCATTCTGTGTAGTGAAGTGTTGGGCATATTTGTATTGGAATGGAGATGTGATGTGTCGTGTAGTGTACTGTGAAGTGTTGGGCGTAATTGGGAAGTGTGCTGTGTAGTGTTGTGGATTGTGTTGTAATAGTTGAGTGGTGTATGTGGGATGGAAAGAGTACATGCTGAGTGTACTCAGTGTGTGGCGTAGTGAGAGATAAGGAGAGTATATATAAAATATACCCTCTTGGCATATTGTGGAATGGGATGAGTACAAGTGGAGTGTATTTTGTGGCGTAGTGCGTGTAAAAGGAGTACACGTGGAGTGTACTCTATGTGGTGGAGTGATGCACCATATGGCTGGTATGCCATAATGCTGATGTGGCGTAGTGCGTATAAAGGGAGTACACGTCGGGTATGCCATAGTGGTGATGAGGCGTATGTGAAGGGAGTATACGTGGAGTGTACTCCATGAGGTACAGCGATACACCGTGTGGCGTGTCGCAGAGCTAATGATGGGCGTGTGATTGATGGGCGTGGAACGTGATGAGTAGTGTCAGGAACTGTGGAACAGTGCGAAGTAGTTATGGTGTAGCTTGTAGTCTGAGGTGACAAGTGTCACCGTGATGGACTTATGGCTAAGAGTATGCGTGAAGTAGTAGAACAAGTATAAGAGTGCGTGGCAGAAGCATTAGGACTGTTCATCCGGGCCGGGTTTTTTCCCGGCCCGGTCCGGAACCCGGAAAACCGGGTTCCGGTTCCGGGTTTCGGCCCGGATCAAACTCGGGCCAAAACCCAGGTTTGAAAACCCGGACCAACCCGGTCCGGATACGGGTTTGAAACCCGGGTACCGGGTTTTAACCCGGTACCCGGATCTTTATTTTTTTTATAAAAACCGGTATCAAAACGACGCCGTTTTGATACCGGTTATATTCATCTTCTTCCGTCTCTCTCGCTCTCTCGTTACGCTGCGAAAACCCTAAGCCCCTTGAGCCCGTGACCCCGTGACCGTCCACCGCTCGTCCTCGCCGCATCTCGGTCGCTGCATCTCGGTCACTGTCGACCTTTCCCTCTCTCTCTCGGTCGCTGCATCTCGGTCCCGCTTGTTTGGGTACTCTCTCTCTCTCTCTCTCTCTCTCTCTCTGTAACTATGATTCTGTGCGTGAGGAATGGATGGGGTAATCACTTGGTTGAGTAGAGTACTGGGTTTGGTTTTAATTGTTAGGGGAATATCCAACTTGATTTTATTTGTTGGGTTTGGTTGTTCTAACTTGTGTAACTATGATTATGTTGCATTGTTTATATAGTTGTTAATAGCTTGTGAACAACCGAAGGTCCGAAGCTATATTTTTGGATGTGTATTTGGATGTAAGCAAATCTCCTATACCAAGTATAGGAACGTGGAGGTGCCCACAATGCGTGGGGTTGTTTTGGAGGGTTGAAGATAGAACAGATACTATAAATGTCCATTAATTTTCAATACATTGCAACTGAATCCTCTTTGGGTTTACATGTCTGCATTGCACATCAGTATTCAGTAGTGCAAAAAATGTACCTTCAATGCCAATAGGGCATAGCTGTGTGCTCAACACGACCATGGGCATCCATCGAATTTTACCCACTGTACTGGACACACATTCCTCCATATTATAAGCCTGTTCATCCGGGTTCCAACCCGGGTATACCCGGCCCAAGCATCAAGCATGCGTTACTAATTATAAAGACTTCCCCCCAAATGGCACTAAGCCTATGACTTGGAAACACCACCTAAGTCTAGTATTATTTTTATCTTTCAATCATGCAAACATGTTGGAACTTTTTGTTTGCTGTTTTGTTTAAAATATGTATTTCCTGAAATAATAGGGGTACCCCAATAGGCAATAGCTCCATCATGTCTTATTATAGCTAAGCTCGTTTATCAAAATGGCTTTGGCTAAAAAGTAAGATCCGGTTCCGAGCATGTTGGCTTTGGCAACAAGAAAAATTTCCCCATTTTCAACTACATAGATATCAACTGTCATGCATGCTTTTGTTCATAATAGAGCTAAAGATAAGAAGGCAGCTGGCTGCTTTATTTGATTTGTTAGAACAGATTCAAAGGCACATCTAAAAGCAGGCACAAAAAAAATAAAGATCCCTCACCACATATTCAACCATTAGCACAAAGAACTTCCCCAATCATAACGAAAAGCATCTCAAGGTTACTTCTTCAAAATAAAAGCTGGCTGCTCTTCTAAAAGCAGCCAATAAAAGCTGGCTGCAAATTGCTTAAATTGCTCAAATAATCCAATAAATTCTGCAAATTGCTTAAATTGCTTTAATTGCTTTATGTTTCTTCAACCGAAATTGCTTAAATTCTGCAAATTGATTATTATTGTTTGATTATTTATTATATTGTGTTTGGTGGTTTTTATTACTCAATAACAGATGGAAGAAGATTCTGTGAGTTGTAATGTCGGTACAACCCAAGGGGTTGGTGGTGACTCCTCGTCTATTCCAGTGGATGTAGAGGAGCATGGGAGTATTCCAACCCTTTCATCCACATATACACAACAACCTACCCATTCCATCCCACCTTTACCCAAGCAATAAAAAAAAACACCTAGTAACCAATCGGTGGTTTGGGAACACTTTACTAAAGTGCAACCTCTTGACCATAATAACCCAAAAGCTCAGTGTAATTATTGCACTAAGCTATACAGTTGCCACTACAAGAATGGCACTTCATCTATGTTACACCACCTCCAGAATGCATGTAAAACTTCCCCTCTTAGATTTAAAGGAGTTGGAAAAAGTCAGTCATCTGGTGTTAAGAGGGATGGAGAGGGAAGAGTGTGTAGCCCACAAAGTCTAGTGAAGTATGATGCAGAAAAACTTAGGATTTCAACTGCTAAGTTTTTTATTAGGTGTGAATTACCTTTTAGGCTTGTGGAGAACGAAGGGTTTGTCGAGTATGTGGCTGATTTAGAGTCTCGATTTACTTTGCCATCCCGAATCACTTTAAAAAGGGATTGTATTAAGCTGTATAACGAAGAGAAGATACAGCTAAAAAAATTGTTGGATGGTCAAAGAATCTCTCTAACCACCGATACCTGGACATCGGTGCAAAATATGAACTACATGTGTATTACTGCACATTTTATTGATTGCAACTGGAAATTGCACAAAAAAATATTAAAGTTTTGTCAAATTCCCAACCATAGGGGCGAAACTATTGGGAGGATGTTAGACTTGGGGTTGCATGATTGGGAGATTAATAAGATCTTGACTATCACAGTTGATAACGCCTCTTCTAATGATATTGCTGTTGATTATATGAGGAGGAGAATAAAGGATAGTGATTGTACCATATTGGGTGGTGAGTTTCTTCACATGCGGTGTGCTGCCCATATATTGAATTTGATTGTTATGGACGGCTTGAGAGAAGTTTATGAGTTTGTAACAAGAATTAGAGATGCCGTTAGATATGTGAAGTCTTCACCGTCGAGGTTTGCCAAGTTCAAGGCTTGTGCGGTAAAGGAAAATATTAGTGGGAGGATGATTTGCTTGGATGTTCCTACTAGATGGAACTCCACATATTTGATGTTGAGTACCGCTGAAAAACACAAACAAGCCTTTGAACACTATTATATGTGTGTGGATAGTGAATTCGTGAACCCCACTGTTGATGATTGGAGAAAAGCACATATTTTTGTAGAGTTGCTGAAAGTATTTTATGATGTTACATTGAACATTTCTGGTTCTTTGTATGTGACGGCTAATGTATACTTCCAAGAACTCTGCACAATTGAAGATACATTAAATGATATGTGCAATAGTCATGATATTATCACTAGCACCATGGGCATAAATATGAAAAGTAAGTATGAAAAATATTGGGGTAGCACAGATAGATTCAACTTGATGATATATGTTGCTTTTGTGCTTGATCCACGATATAAAATGATAGCACTGAAGTTTTGGTTGAATCAGTGCAAAGGGGATGAGTTGGCGGATAGGATAGAGGCTAAGGTTAAACTCTTGTTAAGGCGCTTGATTGAGCAGTATAACAAATTTCGTGTGGATAGTGGGGGGAGTTCTAATGTGGTTCAAGGGAGGCCAAGCACTACTTCTACTTCTACTACTATGTCGACTAAATTTGATATCAGGTTAGAGAAATTTCTTTTGGAGCAAGGGTTTATGGAGTTTAGATCAGAACTAGATCGGTATTTGTCGGAGGGGTGTGCACAGAAATCACCCAGTTTTGATATTTTGGATTGGTGGAGAGTTAATGCCACCAATTATCCTGTCCTTGCTGAGGTAGCACGTGATGTGTTATCCACTCCCATTTCCACTGTTGCCTCGGAGTCCGCATTTAGTACTGGAGGACGCATCTTGGATCCTTTTAGGAGCTCATTGTCTCCAGAGACCGTCGAAGCCCTCATTTGCACTCAAAATTGGTTAAGGACCAAACCTGTCGACATCCAGGAGTTGGAAGAATACGTACAGTCGATGGATCTTGAAGGTAAGTTTGAAACTTGAAATATTTTTCTAATATCTATTTATCTCGATTTATTATCTATCTAACTCATTGTTAATATTTTTTTAGATGATTCTGTAGCTTCATTTTCAACAGAGGCTGCAGTGAGTCTCTCTTCTCATTCATGTTAAAAAAATTCAAGAGTAAGTGTTTTCTTCTTGCATAATCTTACTTTCTTAAATGATTTAAGATGTATTTTGAAACCACTTCTTCTTGGGTGTTGTTGTGGGTTTGGGCATAATCTTGCATAATCTTACTTTTTTTTTTTTTTTTGGGGGGGGGGGGGAGCTCTATAAAGAAAAAATATACTTTCCTCATTTTTTCTCCTTTCTGAAAGCCGAATAGTAGGGACTATTAATGCTATTGTCTTCTTGTTGTTACTGCAAATATAGCAACAAAACTTTGAAATGCTTACAACAAATACAGTCCAGTAAAAGCAACTCCTTGTCCTCTCTCACCCAACATAAACTGCACCAACCGCTTTTCCATCTCTGGTAATAAAGAGGTCAAAATGATCAAGTGCCTGTTTAGTCATCTCATATTCTTCTGGATAAAATGAGTTACTTTATGTCTGCCTTTCTCATAATTTATTATTCTTGTTACTTAATTAAGGAGGCAGTAACTCCATAGCCAAAATCCCATACTGGATAGTGGATACTTACCAGGATTCAAAACTAAAGAAGAAAGCACATGGGTCATTTTATACGGATTCATGTTAATTTTATTTTAATTATTTCCTCCATATAATTTATAAATTTCTTGCAGGAAAAAGGTGGCAGCCTGTGTGAAGCATTTTGTGGGAGATGGTGGGACAACTAAGGGCATCAATGAGAACAATGCAGTGATTGACCGGCATGGGTTGCTTAACATTCACATGCCTGCCTATTCTGATTCCATCATCAAAGGTGTATCTACAGTCATGGTTTCCTACTCAAGCTGGAACGGAGAAAAAATGCATGCAAACCGTGACCTAGTTACTGGCTTCCTGAAAGACACTCTTAGGTTTAAGGTTAATGTCCCTCTCTTATTTACATGCTTATTACTTTTTTCTCTGTTGTTAAACAATAATAACCAGATCAGATGGACACTGAAGAGCAGTAGCATGATGTTTGTACTCAAAGAATGGGCATAGACATAGGGGCGAAATACCTGGCTTTGGCTGCTTATATGTAAAAAAAAATGCTCTCTTTCATTAGATAAATCTTTCCTGTCTATTCTAAGTGATCCTTACCTAAATAGTTGAGTTAAGTGTAAGCCACCACCACGACTCCTCTTTCACAATAGTTGAGTTAAGTGTAAGTGATCCTTACCTAAATAGTTGAGTTAAGGGCCCCTAGCTATAGATTCATATCCTTTATCAGACAATTGGCAGTCGGTTCATCTTCAAAGAACCTATATCGATTTTCTTTCATGTATACTCTCTTGCCCTTTACAACACCTTTGATTTGTTGACTGTAAACAAGTCACTTACATGTTCATCTAGTCGTAGGTCTTGTGGTATAAGGAGCTTCTTCTCAAGGGCATCCGTTTCACTTTCTAGCTTTTATGATATTCCCCCTTATCCTTGTCAACATTTTCCTTTTGGCGACTTTCTTTTTTCTGAAAAGTTTTATTGACTGTGCAGCATGTAAATTGATAGGTAAATTTTGACCAATCAATAGTACTACACATGCAAGTCTTCTTCATTTATCTGTCAGTTCATGCTCAAGGTCTTCTGCAAAGTCCTTTATGAATGATTGATCACATTTTTAGAAACTTTCACTATATCATATGTTTTCAGTCATCAATCTTCATTGTAGTTTGTGTTCTATTTTTAGTAGATTGTTACAAAGAGACCCCTGGCCGAACCCCTACCCTTGCTCTGGGCACCTCCTGTAGGTTTTTATCATACCATTTAGGTACTTGCACGGAAAGCTCTCATTTTGGTTTGTATCTTTGCAGGAAATGGAGAAATAGATGCATGGGATGAAATCAGTCAGGCTTTAAATGCAAAGAAGGCTCAGCTCTCTCAGGAGGGTGGTTGGAGTAAGGAAGAGACTTCGGGCAAAATGGACAATGAGAAATGCTGCTGGCATTAGGACACACACATATGCTGTTTCCTGTCAATGAGATTCAGCAATTTTGGTAGAAAGTAAAAGAATATCGTGATTAGTTTTGTGTATTTATGGGCTATGGATGGCCAAGGGCTTTGATATGGACACACACATATGCTGTTTCTGATTTTTATGTATTAGAGTTTAATTAAAGTAATGTATGTGTTTTTATTTTACATGTATTTGTGAAAAAAAAAAAAAAATCCGGGTTCAACCCGGAATCCGGAATCCGGGTTTCGAAAAACCCGGATTTATCCGGGTTCCGGCCCGGGTCTAACCCGGATAAACCCGGTCCGGGTTCCGGCCCGGGTTTGAAACCCGGGTCCCGGGCCGGGTATACCCGGGTTCCCGGGTTGGAACCCGGATGAACAGGCTTAAGAAGCATGACTAGCAACGTCATGAAGTGACATGGTTATTGGCAGTCATGCTTATGATGGGTGAAATAGCATAACGAGTGTAAGAGTACGCAGCGAAAATATGACTGGGCAATGTCACGAGGTGACGTGGTTACTGATAGTCATGCTTATGATGGGTGAGGAGTTAGTGTAGCAATAATGTAGCAGGATAGTGATGAGATGTCACGATGTGAAAGGGTACGTGAGGAACCGTACTCATGATGAGTTAAGGGCTGATTTAAGAATGACGTAATGGGATGTCAGGTGATGTGACAAGGTCACGGTGTAGCTTGGGTGTAGTCTCGAGCTATATGAAGTGACATAAGGCGTAGTTGTGAATGGAGTCTTGTCGTGTTAAGTGTTTGGATGAACTGTCAAAAGGGACGGGTAGCGTGAAGAGTCATGCTAGCCGGGTTAAGTGAAGGTTGATATCAGAGTATGGTGCTTGTTTATACAAGCAGGTGATCAACGTGTCATATGTTGATCTTAGGTGATAAAGGGGTAAGGTACATGTGTAATCTGGTTAGACACATGTGCCAGACGGATTCACCATATGTAATGGGTAATCTGTCATTAGTACAGTTACACGGTGCTTAAGCCTCATAGTTGGCTTAGAGCCGTGTGGCTTGTATGGATGAGAATGAGGATTAGTATGGGCTAAGGTGTATGAAGATAGTGACGGGTGTATTGTTAGGATTGGGATGCACTGGTCGGAATCATGCATCGGAATGTGGTCAGTAAGAAGAGTAAGACTAATGTCTTAGTATCTTAATCCTAAGGTGAATCTTGGATTCACTTTAGTGGATGAGCACTCGAGACAAGACTTTGAGTTGGAAGATGTGGTGACCGTAAGTGGTCCCCGAAAGGTTTAACATAGTAAAGGGCACATAAGTGCACGTGATAAAATGAGAGTGTTCTAAATAAAGCGTAGTTCTATTTCTAGTTTAAGTCGATTATGCATTAGATAGAGAATGACGCTAAGGTATGTGTATGCATGTAGGTTGCCATCTGACAAGCACATGAATGGACTGCATGACATGCAAATAGCATGGAGTCCAGGTAAGTGTTACGTTCATACTCTTCTAGAGTTTCCAAGATACAAGAAACGCTTTTCCTTTAAGATGCTTACGAAAAGAAACGAAAGACGCTTTACGAAAGAAAATGCTAAGTGTTCAAATGTATATGTATGTACGGCCCCTCCTTGGCAGCCCCTTTTTACGCACCCAAAGTATTAATTGTACGCATGTGAATGGATGACTATACGTTGTATCTATTATATATATTTTCTGAGAAAATCCATAAACTGATCAAAATGCACAAAAGGCATGATAATTGATGCTTTTATGGATCCTACGAACCGATGCTTTCATGTGCACCACGAGGTGATGCTCGTGGACGCCATGAGAGACGACGTTCACGGTGATGCTTATGGATGCCATGAAAGCCGACGTTTAAGCCCATGTATGTTTTAAATGAAGGATAGGACTAAAATGAACTGAAAAATGAAAGAACGAACTGTTAAAGAAAGGATAGGACTGAAATGAACTGAAAAAGGAAATGACGATTTTCAGGCTCACGCCCCAAACGATGTTTTTCTCATGAAAGTGAATGCTTTCTCATGAAACGGAATGTTTTCTCATGAAAGGACTGTTAAAGGAAAGAAAGAATTGAATGAAAGCTCCAGCTCTCTAGAGTTGACATGAATGAACGAATGAAAAGCAACAAAGACATGAAAGCATGAAATGTATGAAGATACGTAACGACCACATGAATGAATGAAAAAGGTACCAATGAATGGGCAGATTGCAATGCCAAGTAAGTAGTACTAGTTAGGGGTGTAACCGGTCCGGTCCGGTCCGGTTTTGGACAAAATTTAGGACCGAACCGGTATGTACCGGTTTTGTATGTTTCAAAACCGATTACGCACCGGTTACCCTCCTAACCTGTACTTCCAGTTTTACCAGTTTCCGGTCCGGTCCGGTCCTGTTTTTCGGTTTTTTTAAAATGTAAGTTTCACAATTTGTCATTATAAATTTGTTTATAAAAAAAAAAAGAAACTAATTTAGAAAATATTGTTTTATACTTTTATTATAAGTTATATATTAGTATTAGTTATAAACTATATATTTAATATTAGTATTAGTTATAAACTTTTAGTGATTTAGTATTAACATTTTATGTAACAATTTATAAATTATAATAAGAAATTATTTCATATATAAATATATAATTATATATAAAACTTTCACATAAAAAATTATAATTATACATAATATATAAAACTTATATATATTAATATATATAAATAATATTTTGTATAAAACTTAAATATACAATAATATAAATATTTTTTTTATCAACCGGTCTGGTCCGGTCCGAAAAATCCTAAAACTGGAACCGGACCGGAACCGGCCGGTTTTCACATTCTAAGAATCGGTCCCTGACCGAACCGGTAAAACCGGTCCGGTCTGGTCCGGTTTTCCGGTTTTCCGGTTTCAACTTACACCTCTAGTACTGGTAGTGCACCCAGTGTTGCCCCCTGACTGAAAAAGGATTCCCAACCCGTGGCCACGGGCAAAGTCCGGGTCCAAAGGAAGACTGCTAACCCCAACACACGGGGCGTAACAGTGTGTATTGGCCTATGAAAGTGATAAGAATGAATGGATGTATGCATGTATGTACGAACGCACGAATCTACGAACCTTTAAGAAATGAAGGCACTGACGGGAGACACGTTTTAAAGAAAGGAAAGACTTTTGAAAGAAAAACTCTGTCCAGTGACGTTTTCAAAAGAACGCATGTATGCACGAATTCTTGAAGAAATGAAGGCACTGACGGGAGAAACGTTTTACAAAACGGAAGCCCATGTTTAAAAGAGAAAAATCTCGTCCAGTGATGTTTTCAAATGAAAGCACGTATGCATGCAAATAATAGTATGTATGAATGATGAATGCATGAATGAAACCTATGTTGTTATATTTTAACTGTATGAAGTAATGCTGACAAGTCTTCGATTCATTTTAATTTTTATGCATGTCCCTTGCCCACAGGAACTGCATGATCAGGACGGACACGGCCCATGGGGAAGAGCACGAAAGTCTAGGCATGAGTTTTAAATGTATGAGAGGCCTTTTATTATCATATTTATGTTTTCTGCTGTAAACCTCTTTTATTGTCAGAGAACATTTTATTTTATAAAAGTGGAGTCTTGCACCCTGGGTATGCAAGTGAAAGGTTTTAAATCGAACGGTAATTCCCATCGTCCTTTATAAAAATATTTTGTAAAAAGTCCCACCACAAGGACGGGCATTACACAAGCATTTCAATTTTGACATGGGAGAAGCAAGTAAGCTTAGAAAAGTTCAGTTGATCGAGTTAGAGGAGTTGAGAAATGATGCTTATGAGAACTCTAGAATCTATAAGGCTAAAATGAAAGCGTTCTATGAGAAAAATGTTTAAACCTAATGATCGAGTGTTCTTATATGATTCTAGACTTCATAAGCATCCAGGAAAACTTCGGTCTAGATGGACTGACCATTTTCTAGTGGAGAATGCTTTTGCAAATGGGGCGGAAGAAATAGAGGATCCTAAGGATGGTCGAATTTTTGAAGTAAATGGTCAACACCTTAAAGTATTAATTGATAGGTAAGTTCCGGAAGTTGAGACATTTCGCTTGTGGACCTGGTCTATCAATCTTGACAACACCATGCAGGTATGTTTTTCTTTATTTGTTTTGTTTTATTTTTGTTTTGTTTTATTTTCTTTCTTTTCCTTTTTGTTTGCTGTTGTTTTCATTATTTTTGTTTGCAGTTTAGTTTCATTTTATCATTTTAGGTCACCATCTTTGGTGCTTAGCAAGCTACCCACGTTACTTATCAGGTGTATTCTACCATTTTTAGTTACTCCACATTCAAATTTGAATCTTAAACATTGAGGACAATGTTTCATTTAAGTTGGGGGGTTGTGGTGCAAGTTCATTATTTAAAATGCTTGTTGGAACTTTGTGGCATATTTTCATGTGTCAAATTTTTTTAATTTGCATCACATGTGCATCATTTTCACGTGTACTCATTCTCATTCAAAGCCATTTTTGTGAATTCACCAAATCCACCATAATCATTTTTTGCTGAAGCATTCACAGAACCCCTAATTCCCTCATCCAAGCTTTGTGGTAAGATGGTGGTTTAAGACATGTAGCTAGAGAACTCTTTTGCTCAAGTATCCATGTGAGTTTTGGAGTGGATTGCGAGCCTACAAATGCAGTAAATTGTGATAAGCATTGATTGATCTGTTGAATTGGGCATTTCTTTTGAGAATATCATTACATGGTTTGTGGTAAGATGGTGGATATATTTGAAATATGACGAAGGTCAACTTAGGATCAATGTTTGAGTGTTTCAAGCTAACCCTTTTCCATGATAGACCCCTAGTAGCCAACTTTGAGCCAATAAACACATGTAACTTTTTCTTCATATACCTACATTATCCATACCTCTCCACATTGGAGTATAACCTATACACTGATTTTTCCTACCCTTGTTACTTCCAAGTGTGTACTAGATGTGGAATTCTTTTTTTTGTATTGAATAAAAAAAGAGAGAGAGAAAAAAGGGAAGAACATGAGTTACAAGGTGTTCAAGTGAGTGAGTTTCAAAGGCAAAAATATCAAGGCTGGGTAAAAATAGCAAAAATACCAAGGTGACATATAATTGTTCATCAAATTATAAAAAAAAATGATGATGAAAAAGAAAAGAAAAAGAAAAAGAGGCATTATTCAATGATTTGAAAGGTTGAAGAGTACATCAAGTGATAGATGTGATTTATTGAGATGTTCAATAAGATTTCTTAGGTATGTACTTGGAAGTCTTTGAATCCTTTTACTTTTCTTGTCATATAGCCAAACCTAAGCCACATTACTACAACCTTTTGTTTTGATCATTCTGATCCCAAGTAAGCCTATGGAAAGAATAGTTTAATTTTCATTTGTTAGTGTTCCTATCATAAGATCAATGTTTGTTTGTTACTTATTCATAATTACCTAAATCCCCATGAGAGTGTGTGTACACCCATTGTCAACTCCATAGAGAGAATCCTCACATGAAACACTTTTATACCTGTCAGTTATGGAGGTGAATCTTTTCGCTTGAGATGTTCTTGATGTTGCATGTGCCAGGGCTTTTGGTTAGATGAATATATGGAACACACACACACACTTTGTGGATTGCGATAGGTGGATTGCTTGTGATAGGGTTATGAATTCCTAAGATTGCTTTGATATGTGAATCTGGAAAGTGTGACTTGGTGGCCTTTGTGTGTGATTTTCTTTGGTCTTCTTCATTGTTTTGGCATGAAAATTGCTAGAGACTAGCAATAAGCAAGTTGGAGGTGTAATGAGTGTACGAAAGTGCACTCTAAATACACTATTATTGGACTAAAATGCTAAAATGTGAATAGAAATCATATGAATTAGTGTGTATTCTTGAATTGAGTTTCTATTTACTTTGGGATACTTCTAAGCAAATTTTTATGTTTAATTTCAGAGTCTATAAAATAGTAAGTCCAAACCTAGTCAAATTCAAAGGACTTTCAAGTGGGCAAGACGTTGGAATAACCTAAAAATTTTCAACAAGTGTAGGACTCTTCAAATAAGAATAATGATGGGGTTTGAGAGTAATTCAGATCAAGAGAAAAAGTCCAAAATTTGCTAGAATATAGCATGTACATACTTTAGTATTTGGATTATAAATTTCCACTCAGATATCGGATTGATGTGATTCTTGATGAGTTGGAAAGCTATCTTAAAGGGCTACAAAGTTGTCTCTAATAAGAATTTTTAAATTCGAACACCGGAAGTGCATACGTAGCTACCAAAATAAGTCCTAAAATTTAAGCAATTTTGTATGCGGGAATATGAAAGATAGTAGGGTTTATTTTCTACCCTATATAAGCATTTCATTAGCACGAAATTGGGAGGCTGGAAAGAGGAGAAGGCACAATTATAGAGAGGAGAAAATTTTCATTTTTATTATTTAGTTCTTCTATGGAGAACTAAATCTTGGGTAAAGCCTAGGGTGAAAATTGATTGGTGAAAATAGTTTGACTTTATTTCAATTCATATGTTAGGCTTTGTTGTTTAAGATTCTAGGATTCAATTCTCCATTTGTTTTGGATATTATAAGTTTGAGACAATTATATTAAATCTTGCTATGGTTTGATTTTGTTGAGCTATAGGATTATGAATATATGATGGTGACTTAAACAAGCTTTTCATGCCATTGATGTGTCTTCTGTTGCACTATTGTTTATGAACATAGGGTCATCTTTAGATCTGATATTCATTTTTATATATGAAAACCCTGGTTTGTAAATGGAGAATAGATTCTAGAATTAAATTTAAAAAAGTATATGAATATAATATCATATCTTCCAATTAAGAATTTGGTGTTATAATTCTTAATTGTGTATATCATTTGGATTGAAAAAGTCATAGTATTGGATCTGGTTGATAGAAGCCCAAAACTTTACTTGTCTTCTTATCCGTGCCCTAATCTTATTTTAATTACTTGTTTTAGGTAGAATTTTCAGATTTTTGTCATATTATAATTTGATCTTTTCTTTTAAGCTTGCATCTTGTTGTATTTCTTTCGATTCCCTGTGGATCAACACCCTGAACTATACTATAACACCGCGTACTAGTTTGGGCATAATCACTATCATTCTTTGAATCAAATCATAACTTGCATATAATGTTAACACTTCATCAAATCAAGCTCTACCCAATATTTCATCAAAATCTCACAAAACTTCCAAAGTTCAACACAAACACCAAAAACCATAAACACCAAACCTTTCCTCCAATACTAGTTTTCATCCATCAAAACTCCAAGAAACGTTTACCAGCATACACCCAAATAAACTAGATTCAATGCTGTATAAAATTGAAAGAGATTAGAGCCATAGGAAATAACTTACAAAAGCTTGGAATGAGGAGAACAAAACTGCCCAGTTTTGACTAACAAAAGTTGCATTTGGACTAACCCTAACCGAAAATCTCATGGAACCCCAAACTAGATGCATTTCGATTAGCCTCCCTTTAGTCCACCAAAAACCACCAATTACCCCAAGCGTCTTCAACAAGCTGCCACCACCTTACAAGGCCATACCATGGTTGTCATGCCACCTCATAAATATTACCTTGATGGCAGGTCAAACAAGCCACCATCACTCCTCACCCACTTGTCCTGCAACAGCTAGAAAAATAGTAGCCACTTCCTTAAGCTTTTCACCCTCTTTTCACAAGTCAAAATTACATCAAATGGTCATTCCCTCACCCACCAAGTCAGCCCTTCACCTATACGCCACACTTTGTGTTAGTACAGTTTCGTGTTCTTCATTCCAAGCTTTTGTAAGTTGTCTCCTATGGCTCTAAAATATTCCATTTTGTTTATTGTTAAGTCTAGATTACTTGGGTTAGCATTGGTTAATTTTCTTGGAGTTTTGTAGGATGAAAGTTGGTATTGATGATGGAGAGGTTCAGTTATGTTGATCGTTGATGAACTCTGGAAGTTTTGTGAGATTTTGATGAAATGTTGGGTAGATCTAGATTTGATGAAGTTCTAACATGATTATAAGCAAGTTATGGTTTGATTCAACACATGTTAGTATTTTTATAAAATAGTTTTGCATGATTTTTGAAATGGTAGAAACCGATTGGTTAAAAAGGAGCTTTGTTTGGTGTAGTTTGTGATTTTTAGCTTTAGGATTTTGATTCTATGGCCAAGATTTTTATCAATCTTGTTTTTAAAGCTTATATATATGAATTAACAATGAGCTTTCAAAATTTTATGATTTAGGTCTTTGTTGGATATTTGAAGAACATGCAAGAGTTTGATTTTAATGAAATATTTACTATGTCATGATAGATTTCATGCTTAGATCTAGTTAGAACTTGAATGTGAGCTATATGGTTGTGTTGCCTCAAGATTCATTGCATGAAAATCAAGGATCTAGCTACTTTGTTTTAAGTCCAAAAGCATGCATGCTCAGTTTCTAAGTTTTCATGCAATCAAGTGTTCTATGTTCTATGTTGTGTTTTGTGATTTTTGGTTGATTATTAAAGCATTAGATCACTTAGATTTGAATGATGAACATTGTAGAAGGGTTATTTATGGACTTTTGGAGTCCTTGGAGTTGATATGAAAGTATTGGACCAAGAACATCAAAAGTTAGTTTTATTTGACCTAATCTTGATGTTTTGGCATTTTCTTTGATATAGTGAGTCCAATTTTTATGGAATGTGTGATTTAGTATTTTAACATGATTTTGGAACTAAGGATGTGATTTTTAGAGTTTTCATTTTTTGTTTAAGCATCTGAGTGTTAAATGGGCAAGTAACGACAAAACCCTAGATTTTAGCCTATACATGAATCGGCCAAGAGGAAGTTTATATAGTTGGGATTAGTTTTAAAAATTTCTAAGTTCATATTTGGACTTAGGATGTAATTTACATGAAGAATGTAAATTTTGGTAAGTTTTGGAGTTCGTTTGCAAATTTGCAAAATTCTTGCTTTTAGGATCAAATTTGTAATTTCTCAAATTTGTAAGTTAGCCTGTAACTTACCTATTGTATGCTTTTGTATCTATGGTGGTAAGATCCATGCAAGTTATGCAAGTTATGCAAGTTCTGTTCATGTGTTCTTTAAGTTTATTAAATTGAATTATGTTATTTCATGCCATATTGTTATGTATATCAAGTACAAATATATATCACATGTCACGATCATCATGTCATGAAGCATATGTTTGTTTGTAAGTTAGGCTCTAATTTACCTATAGTATGCTTATGTATGTATGGTGGTAAGATTCATGCAAGTTATGTTCATGTCTCCTTTAAGTTTATTAAATTGAATTATGGTATGCCATGCCATGCCATGTTATTATGTATATCAAGCACGACTATCTGTCACATGTCACGAACATCATATCATGAATCATATGTTGGTTTGTGAGTTAGCCTCTAACTTACCTATAGTATCCTTATGTATGTATGGTGGTAAGATCCATGCAAGTTATGTTCACTTCTCCTCTAAGTTTATTAAATTGAATTATGTTATGGCATGCCATGTTGTTATGTATATGAAGCACGTCATGTCATGAAGTATATGCTTGTTTGTAAGTTAGCCTCTAACTTATCTATTGTATGCTTATGTATGTATGGTGGTAAGATCCATGCAAGTTATTCATATCTCCTTTAAGTTTATTAAATTGAATTATGTTATGCCATACCATGTTGTTATGTATATCAAGTACAAATATCTATCACATGTCATGATCATCATGCCATGAATGCCACATCATCATTTTGTTACACGATTGTCTATTAGATGCCATGAATGCCACATCATCATTTATTTTACACGATTGTCTATTACATGTCATGAATGCCACACATCATCACTTCTCTCACATGATGTCATCACTTATGTTACATGATTATCTTTTACATGCCATGAATGCCATGTCATAAGTATCGAGTATGTCATGAAATATTTCAAAGTCATGCATGGATCTTTTATATTATTATGACCCCAAGTGCTACATATCCATCATGAATATTTTATGAATCAAGCATGCATAGGATACTCGTGGCAAAACCATTCTGCTTGTCAGAGTATCCCTAACAAAAACTTGAATAAAGTGTTCATGAAGGAGGCATTATACTTTATTTGAGCACCTCTAATAAAATACTCATGGTGTAGGCAATTCGGCTTTGTCTGAGTATCTCTAATAGAATACTTTGGGCGAAGGTAGTCTGCTTTGTTTGAATATTTCTAATGAAACAGAAGAACATAGGCATTTTGTTGTGTCCGAGTAAATCTATAAAAACATGTATTTGTAACAAGGTCTAATGTTCATGCAAGCATGTTATGTTCATGTCAAAGTCATGTTAGGTGTATGTCAAGTCAAGTTATTTCCATGTCAAGTCATGTTATTTTCAAGCCACATCACGTGCAAGTTCATGTCATGAAGCATACATGTTATAATACTGTTATGCATGCCTACTTATACTGTTGGTAGCTTAGTAGCTTTACTTGCTTAGATTTTATAAATCTCACTTGGTAGTCTCAATTACCATTCCCCTTAGAATGGTAGATGATATGTCAGGAGATCGAAGATCTGACCAACTAGATGAGGTCGATTAGACCATGGAGCACACACGAGGAGCTGATGGAGTTGATCCTCCATTTTCTGGAAGTTATTTTGGAGACCATAGTCGAGCTGCATGAGCAACTTAGTGATTTAGCTCAATAGTTTTATTTCATCTATATACTTATAAAACACTGTCTCTAGTACTTGTTTTAATACAGACTTGTGGATAACTTTTGAGATGTGAATATTATGAAATTATGATATGTTTTGGAATTTAGCATTCTATTACATTAAGTATTGCTAAAAAAAAAATTTATCCGCTGCGAATACAGTATACTGTTAGATATTTGCTAGGTGCAATGCATCCTTAACTGTCATGAACGAGGATATGACATTGTGTTTCATACCTCGACGCTTCAATCTCCATCAACCCAAGCGAAGTTTGGGGGCATCACATCCTGGGCCTAAGACTGTCTTCATCAACCTCCCTTAGTGTCAATCCATACATCCTCACCTGCACTGCCTGCATTTGGCCCAGTCTTCCTTTGATAGGGCCAATCCTTCCTCCCTGGCAACTCTTGGGCACTCCTTGGTGTAATGCTTGATTTGACCGCATTGTTAGCTTGAAAGTGAAACCTGGCGACAATCCCCTTCATGGGATCTATTGCATTGGCCACACAATGGCACTCGACCTCACATGCTCATTCCAAGAATAGTATGTGGACACACCCTAGTCTTGGAAACAAACTTTTGGGCTGATCCAGAACTACTCCCTTCCCAACACATGTCATTCGTTTCTGGCTCGTCATCACGACTGCCAGACTATGATGCTCACACTGAGCAATTGATGCCACATTCACAAGTCTCTAAAAGTCTTGTATCTGTAAAGAAGCCACTTGGGTACGTATTCGCGGCTATCCATCTTGAAACTGCTCCACACGTATCTCTTTTGTGGTGACGAGATGTGGGGCAAACATCCACAACTCTGTAAACTTAGTGGCATATTACTCAACTGTCATGCCACCTTGGACCAAATTGACAAATTCCTTTAACTTATGTTGTCTAACAATGTCAAGGAAGTATCGGTAATCAAACTTCTTCTTAAACCTCACCTAGGTAGTGGCCTCCATGAACCCCAGTTCCATGATCAGTAGCTATCTCTTTGTATCCCACCAAACTGCTGCATCTCCTTGAAATAAGTAGATGGTGTATAGCATCCCTTGATCCTCCATGCACCTGCATATTTTGAAGGTCATTTTCAAAGTCCTTCATCCACTTTGCTTCCTTCATCGACCTTTCATTCTTGAAGAATCCTGGATATCAGTAGGCTAAGAATCTTTTATGCGTATAGCCTCTTTGTTTGACATGTGGGTGGTTAACATGTTGTATTTGCGGTTGCAACTGAAAAATTCTTAATGCCATTGCAGCATGTCCTTCATATGGTCGATCACTTGAGCCATGGCATGGTTCTCATCTTTATGAGGTTGATCGTCTTCATGATCACCCCCGGGTCTTCTGTTATGAGGAACTCTATGTCATACCATATCGTATTTCCAGCCAAATAAACCCACAATTGTCATTCTCCCACTCGATACCAAACCACCAAGATTTGGACTTACTCGCTAGTAGATTGAGCCTATGATTCTAGAGATTCAAACCCAACTCATTAAATATCATAGCCTCATACTTGTACTATACCTAATTGACATTTTGTATGTACCTAGAGACATGAAAGCTCTTATATCAAGCTATGGAAACCCTGCTTGTGGTTTTTCGAGGAGTCGCATGCTCAAGATGCAAGCCGGACGACCACATCCCTTGCATTCATGGGAACTTTGTATGTTCATATGCCAAACACACACATGTATCAAAATCGCAACAGAATTAGTAAAGGGTATTAGTTTGAGGCTAACAATAGTAGTATCGAAGAAATTGTTCGTTACACATTGATGAATGTACGAAAGTGCACTATAAATACCCAATTATTGAACTAAAATGTTAAAATGTGAATAGAAATCATAGAAGTTAATTTGTATTTTTTAACTTGGGTTCTATTTATTTTAGATATTTCTAAGCACATTTTTATGTTCAATTTCATAATCCATAAAAGAGAGAGCTAAAGCCTAGTCAAATTCAAATGAACTTTTGAATTGGAATAATTCCCAAGAGTTTTCAACACAGTATGACATTTGAATTGAGCAAGACTTTCAAGTAATAGGGACTTCATTTTCAATGTGGGCTGGCTTTCAATGTGGATAGATGTGTGGACTTTCAGCAAAACAAGGATGCTTTAATATGAGAAGACTTCAACGTTGAGGAAACTTTCCAAACTATCAAATAAATGATAATTTCAAATAAGGTGGGATTG